>NC_038253.2:20771028-20974104 GCF_000004515.6 Glycine max
CATTTTTCTTATTTTTTCCTTTAATCCAAATCGCTTGGTTCTTTTTTTATAATTTTTGTCCAGATGTCTAGAAAATTCAGTAAAACTTTCGGCTCAAAAATCGTAGTGACCAATTCCCAGTAATTTATGGGGTGTAGTAAGCAAATGCTCACCTCCCCCTCTAAAATTTAATTGGATTGGGCTTCTACCAATTCAATTAAATTTATTTCCAACCACACACATCAAATATCCACTTAGTGCATGTGAAATTACAAAACTACCCCTAATACAAAAACTAGTCTAGGTGCCCTAAAATACAAGGGCTGAAAAATCCTATATTTCTAGGGTACCCTACCTACATTATGGAGCCCTAAATACAAGGCCCAAAAATAATGAAACCTTAATCTAATATTTACAAAGATAAGTGGGCTCGTACTTAGCCCATGGGCCCGAAATCTACCCTAAGGCTCATAAGAACCCTAGGACCTTCTCTTGCATCTTTGGCCCATTCTACTTGGGGTCTTCTATCCAATGCCCTTGCGGGGTAGGATTGCATCATAAGGGTACATAGATCACATTCAATCCCTAAAAATAAAACTAACCGACGGTCGCACGAAGAACACAGAACAAGAAAACGACGTGGGGAATGATCACAGTTGCGATTCGGTAGTGCCTCAGCTTCGTTTCCTCTTCTTTCTTTCTTCTTCTTTCTCTCTTCTCTCAATTGTCTCCACTTCTGACCCTTAGAACCCTTTAAAACACCCCTAGGACGCCTATTTATAGGCAAAGGGTCACTTTGGGGGTAGTTGCAGCTCGCCCAAGCGAGTAGAACCTTAACCATGAAGTAACTAGCTCACCCAAGCGAGCTAGTTGCTTAGCCAGGAGGTAATTCCATGGCCCAGGTGAGCCAGATGCTAACCTGGGCGACCTGGGGTCCAGAAAAAACAAGAAAATACCCTTTTGCCCCCTTCCTTGGTATCCTTTTGTATTCTTGATCAAAGCACTGAGTGATCCTGTACTTCATGCGGTAACTGGTGTCGAACACTACAATTTAGCTAGCAAAAACCAAAACATTAGTCAATGATAGTCTCCGGACGAAATTAGGGTCTGACAGTTGCCCCTCTTTACATATCTTTTGTTGGAAATGAAAAGGTATGTAAAGATAAGGACACTAATTTCGTTCGAGCGATCTTGCTATTCGACCGGGAACTGGCAAAAACCAAGGAAGAAAAACCAGTAAACAAAAGGACATTGAAGTCCTATAAAACGTAAAATGGAGGACATTGAAGTCTTGTAGAGCAAAAGACAATTGAAGTTTTTTTTCAAATCATAGAAATAGAGGACATTGAGTCCTAAGATGCACAAAGACAAGGACATTGAGTCTTATGAAAGATAGAAGACGTTGAAGTCTTATAAAGTGTAAAAGTTAGAGGACATTGAAGTCTTATAAACTGTAAAAGTTAGAAGATATTAAGTCTTGTAAATGTAAAAGAAAGAAGACATTGAAGTCTTGTAAATGTAAATGAAGACATTGTAGTCTTTGAAAGCGTAAATGACTGAAGACATGAAGACATTGTAGTCTTTGAAAGCGTAAATGATTGAAGACGTTGAAGTCTTTGAAATGTAAATGAAGACATTGTAGTCTTTGAAAGCATAAATGAATGAAGACATTGAAGTCTTTGAAATGTAAATGAAGACAATGTAGTCTTTGAAAGCGTAAATGACTGAAGACATTGAAGTCTTTGAAATGTAAATGAAGACATTGTAATCTTTGACATGTAAAACAAAAGACATTGTAGTCATTGAAAGTGTAAAAGACAAAAGACATTGAAGTTTTTGAAAATGTAAAATGTAACATCCCATTTTTTTCGTATATAAAATTTTAGAGAATAATGATATTTTATAATTAAATAAATAAAGAAAAATAGTTATAATAAAATAATTGTTTGAGAGAAAATAAGAAGGGTATTTTATTATTCATTTGATGGAGAATAAAATAGAGTTTCTTTTTTTATAAAATAATAAAAATAAATAAATAAAGTAAATAATAGGTCGTGAATACCCCTAGTTATAAATAACAACATGATAGGTCAGTTTTCAGACTGACTTCTCAGCCTCCTCTGCCTACCAATTTCATTTTTTTCTCTCTTCCTCTTCCAAAACCCTCTCTTTTTCCCGCAGGCCATCAAACCTGTCTCAGAAAAATGACGATCTCGAACTCATTCACCGATGGATCGTCGTGAAATTTAAACAACATGTTCACAACCCATTTCCGAGCATTCTCACCGTTTGTAATTTCGATATCACGTATGAGATAAGAGAAATACCCCTCGCATTGTAGCATTTTTCTTTCCCGCAGAAACCCAAAGCTGTCTTGGTAAAACTACGATTCCGGTTTCGTTAACCGTTGGATTGTCGTAAATTTGGATATGTTGTTTGAAATTCAGTTGCGCACACTTTGACCGTTGGGATTTGCAAGATAATGTTCGTGGAGGGAGAAAAAGAAATCACATGAAGATAGTCCAAATGGAGGCTTTAATCCTTTCTCCGTTTCTCTGACGTTTGGGAACTCTATCGGAGCAGTTGGAGGAAAAACTAGAGGAATCTTAGGGAACCGTTAGAGATGACGCTATCGCTGTGGGAAGACACGTGAGTCCGCTTAGAGGTAAGGGATGAGTTATTCACAGTTGGGGATTAGTGAGAACATGTGTAGGGATCCTTAGAGGATTAAATTTCGGTTTTATTTTGGGATGTTTGTTAAATTGCAATTTTTCCTTTATGATTATAAATAAAATATTGATGTCCTAATGAAAATTGCTTGATAAATTGTGCTCTTGATATTTGTATATTTCGACCTATGATTTTGATATAATTGTGTAATATTATTCGAGGGGTTTTAGTCCTCATGTTGTGATAGTCTTTTATATAAATTGTTATATTGAGGATATGAAATGATGATTCAAATTGTGAGTATGTGATGAATTGTAGAATAAAATTTTGCTTTGAGATTATAATATTGTTGTTGAGATTGAGTATAAGTGTAAAGTTGAACATGAGTTAATTTGTGAGATACGTGTAAACATGTGACGGTGGATTGTGACACTATGAGATGTGAAATTGTGAATGAGTTCTAGATGTGGATAAGTGTGTAGTTAACACTTGATGTGAAATTACTTGTGTTGTAAGCTATGAATTGTACAATAACCCGACCAGCGTTATCTTGAGAAAAGCGTTGATGCGCAGTGTTAAAGAGAAAATGTAGGTTTCCTATTTAGGAACCAGTGTTAAATCGTAGCGCAATTGTGTTGAACATGTTTAAAACACGAGTGTAAGGTCATGGGTATTGTATAATTCATGAGCAGTGTCTGCATGCAAAAATTATTTTAGGGGTTGGACCTGAATCAGGAGGGAGAGGCCCTGACGGACTCTTCGGAGTGTAGGCCATGGGGGTCATCGGGTTTGAATGCTCCTTTAAGCGTATGCTGATCCCATATGGTTGGAGCATTCTCGCAAAACATCATGACCCTGACTGGTCTCCCTATGATCTTACTTAGTGAGAGTGACCTGACAAACCCATGGTGTGGTGTGTCTTGTTATGTACTCCTAAGCGCCCCAGGGTGATTTTTCACTGACATGGTATGACATTGCATATAGGATTGAGTCTTAGCATAACTGTTGCATATGCTTGCTAATTGATGTGTTATTATATCTTGATCGAAGTGTGGGATTCTGTTGTGATGTGATTGATGATTGAAAAGTGAATTTTGAATGACGAAGTGGTGAAGTTACGTGAGCTATGTTTAAGCAAGTGGTATCTCATTTATATAATATGTATATTTAATTGTCTTGTTTCTCTATTAGCTATGAATGTGATAACTCACTCCCTGTGTGTTGTTGTGTTTGGATCCTGTGATGATCTTGAACTTGTGTTCGGGGGAGCAGATGAATAGGTGAATGACTATGAAGAACCTCATGCTAGAGAACACGGGAACAACGCTCTGATAGGATGAGACATTAGGATATAGGTTCTATATTAATTGTATGAAGCTTAGACGACCTTGTTTGAGTCGAGAATACTTTATTATTTATTTGGACAAGTTTGAATATGATGTAGAAGAAAATGAATGTGAGCCTTTTTCCCCTTTGAAAGACTTGTAAAAAAAATGTTTTAAAAATACTTTTAATTAATATTTGAATTTTTTTCCTTATTAGTATATATGTGAGGGGTAGAGGGTGTCACATTTAGTGGTATCAGAGCAGGTCGAACCTTTCGGCCAGTGTGTTATGTGCTTACCATATTCTGGTGTGCACTCTGTGTGGTTACTTATGAGTACTTTTGTTGAGCATGCTTGAATTATTATTTGTATTTTCTCCTACATGATTAAATAAGACTTAATAATAATGCTTGTATGTGCCTTGCATCCTTAATGTCTGCTATACCATAAATCCACTGTTGAGTCATGAGTTATGAGACTGGCCATCTCTATAATTTGCGAAGTGCGGTTGGACATTAGGGCAAGCCATTGGGTGATGCAAGTAGTCTTGATATTGATTGATAATGTGTTAATGAACCTTTATCATCCTGTGTGTATGATGTTAGTTAGCTTATTTCTCCTTTGATGAGTGGATTAGTGTTGCAAGAACCTTTTGGACCATATATATATATATATATATATATATATATATATATATATATATATATATATATATATATATATATATATATATATATATATCTTGGGTGAGTGTGTCTTTCTTGATGTGTAAACGCATGACTACTTAACTCCCTTTATTTTGTGTGTAGTCGTGAATGTAGTTATTGAAGCTTATGATTCCTTAATACATCCTTATTAATTGTTTAATTCTTACTTCTTAAATTTACGTTATATACTTGTTATAGGAACCTTATAATTCTAAGTATATATAGTTGTAGTATGGTGTTCTGCCTTAATTGCATAGATAGTATGGTTGTTTGTGATTTCTTGTTCTTAGTAATGCTAATACTCTATAGTTGGATGACTCATATCAAGTTATATTTCATAAGGAATACTCTTTTGATCGTACCTTCTAATTCTAGTGCAACCTATTCTTTGTGTTGCGTGCTTAAGTCAAATAAATTGATTACACTTGAAAGCCTGAGTATAATTAATTCTTTGTGTTATGAGACTACATCAAACAATTGGATTACTGATGTTTCTATCACAATCAAGCAATTGTTAATGTCTTCATATGGGTGTACATTGTGGTCATGTTTTTGTTTCTAGAATTCATTGAAATATTGTTGTTGATTCTGAATAAGTGATCAGTTTTTTTATTCAAAATTATTATCTCCTAATCAATCGAGTGTTCATCTTGTTATTAGTTGCTCATCTTCCAATCATGTCTAGTTAAACTTCTTGATAATCTTTCTTGTTGTTACTTCTATTACGAATAAAGAGAGACTTCGTCCTTGACAATCACGTTAAGATGTTTTTAGAGGAAACACTTGAGTATGCATTATCCTTGTTACCCATAGACGAAAGTCAAACTTAGTAAGTCATGTATTTGTGTTCCTTGAGGATATGCTTAGTTACCACCTAAGTGCAAGATTGAGAATCTTATAAGTGTAGTACCCATAGAAACTTGTAACCGTAGTTCGTGAGAAATATCTAGTATAGAGTTGTTTGAGAACATAGGGTAGTTGGAAAAGTTATGAAGTATAGCTAAGAGGTTTAATGTGGAATCTTAAGAAGAGTGTAAGGTAGTTAGTAAGACATTAATTGTTAAGCATAGAAGGATTCAAGAGTGAGTGTTCTTGCGTAAGGTAGGTAACCTAAAAGATTATTGATGATAGTTGTATGATTAGCGAGATAAATATTAGTTCTTTTTACCTTAATATGGAAAAAGTTTGTGGATGCTTTAAGAAATACCTTAGTACCTATTGTGACCTCTATGTGTACCTGGTCATGTCATAATATGATTGATGTACATGTGTGTTCGTGGAATGCGTGATAGGATCTCCCACCCTGAGTTAGCTCTTGTTGTGGTTTTGATGATTAGTGTTTAGTATGTTTCCAGTTAAGTTGAATTATGATGTGTATTATAAGGTTGTTATAGACCCTTGGGACTCATGTTTCGTGCTAAGAATTTTGTTATGCATTTTAGTTAGATGATGTTGACCCTTAGAGTAAGTTATTTCTAGGTGAGAGATAACTTTAAATCCTTCTTGGGCAGAAGTTGTTTTGAGATGAATGAAACCTAAGATTAAGATAAAATTTCCTTAACCAGTAGTCGAACCAAAAGTTATTTTAGCATTCCTTGAATTAACCTTAATTCTAGTTGGAGATGACTCAAGTAAGTTTAAGTTTTCGGATGAGATCCTTGTAAGGAGTAAGCCATAAGTTCATAGAAAAGTCAGCCACTATAAACCGTTGAGTGATATCTTAGTCGCGTAGGTCCTTATTGGAGTAGTAAAATAATTGAAATAATTTTTAAGTTTAGAGGAATGCTTGTAGGAGGACCAATAGTGATCAATGTTTCTTGACAACTTAAGACTTATGAAAAGATTTATCCTATGCGTGATTCAGAGTAGGTAACCATGGTTTCACCATAATGTTTTGGGAGACATTATCGTTAGTTTGATACATTGTGAGGACCTTTGCAGTTGAATCCAAGATAAAAGAGATGGATAAAATTCTCAAGAATCTTGTTGTGAGTTTAGTTTCAATCGTTAGAACTAGCTTAGTAGTTAGAGCTTGAGTAGGAAACCGTTGGCATGACCAGTGTCCTAGTTATAGAGTTAGACATCGTAAACAACAGTTGAAACCTTAACTTCAAGTGCAAAGTTATAAGGTGGCATAACTATAAATGTGTGAAGATTACCTTAAGGTGAACAAACTTACAGAAGTGGGGAGTAATCTGTATTGCTTATCTAATTAGCACCCAGTTAGTATCACGTAGGCAATCTTAGAGTTGAATCGTTACAATTCTTGGACCTAAGTGAGAGTTATGAGTAAGTATACCTAAGTAAGGGAGATTGTGCTCAAGAAACAGGGTAGAAGACTCTTATGATCAAAGTCACAGATAAGTGTTTCAACAGAGCACACAACTTGATATTGAGAACTATATGTGTAATATCTTTTTCTCGATCTTTCGGCAAAGTTTCGAGGACGAAACTTCTTTTAAGAGGGGTGAAATTGTAACATCCCATTTTTTTCATATATAAAATTTTAGAGAATAATGATATTTTATAATTAAATAAATAAAGAAAAATAGTTATAATAAAATAATTGTTTGAGAGAAAATAAAAAGGGTATTTTATTATTCATTTGATGGAGAATAAAATAGAGTTTCTTTTTTTATAAAATAATAAAAATAAATAAATAAAGTAAATAATAGGTCGTGAATACCCCTAGTTATAAATAGCAAAATGCTAGGTCAGTTTTCAGACTGACTTCTCAGCCTCCTCCTCTACCTACCAATTCCGTTTTTCCTTTCTTCCTCTTTCAAAACCCTCTCTTTTTCCCGCAGGCCATCAAACCTGTCTCAAACAAATGATGATCTTGGACTTATTCACCGTTGGATCGTCGTGAAATTTAAATAGCATGTTTGCAACCCCTTTCCGAGAATTTTTACCGTTGGGAATTTTGGTATCACGTATGAGCTAAGAGAAATACCCCTCGCATTGTAGCATTTTTCTTTCCCGCAGAAACCCAAAGCTGTCTTGGTAAAACTATGATCCCGGTTTCGTTAACCGTTGGATTGTCGTAAAATTTGGATATGTTGTCCGGAATTCAGTTGTGCACACTATGAACGTTGGGATTTGCGAGATAATGTTCGTGGAGGGAGAAAAAGGAATTGCTTGAAGATAGTCCAAATGGAGGCTTTAATCCTTTCTCCGTTTCTCTGATGTTTGGGAACTCTATCGGAGTAGTTGGAGGAAAAACTGGAGGAATCTTAGGGAACCATTAGAGATGACGCTATCGCTTTGGGAAGACACGTGAGTCCGCTTAGAGGTAAGGGATGAGTTATTCACAGTTGGGGATTAGTGAGAACATGTGTAGGGATCCTTAGAGGATTAAATTGGGGTTTTATTTTGGGATGTTTGTTAAATTGCAATTTTTCCTTTATGATTATAAATAAAATATTGATGTCCTAATGAAAATTGTTTGATAAATTGTGCTCTTGATATTTGTATATTTCGACCTATGATTTTGATATAATTATGTAATATTATTTGAGGGGTTTTAGTCCTCATGTTGTGATAGTCTTTTATGTAAATTATTATATTGAGGATATGAAATGATGATTCAAATTGTGAGTATGTGATGAATTGTAGAATAACATTTTGCTTTGAGATTATAATATTGTTGTTGAGATTGAGTATAAGTGTAAAGTTGAACATGAGTTAATTTGTGAGATACGTGTAAACATGTGATGGTAGATTGTGACACTATGAGATGTGAAATTGTGAATGAGTTCTAGATGTGGATAAGTGTGTAGTTAAAACTTGATGTGAAATTACTTGTGTTGTAAGCTATGAATTGTACAATAACCCGACCAGCGTTATCTTGAGAAAAGCGTTGATGCGCAGTGTTAAAGAGAAAATGTAGGTTTCCTATTTAGGAACCAGTGTTAAATCGTAGCGCAATTGTGTTGAACGTGTTTAAAACACGAGTGTAAGGTCGTGGGTATTGTATAATTCATGAGCAGTGTCTGCATGCAAAAATTATTTTAGGGGTTGGACCTGAATCAGGAGGGAGAGGCCCTGACGGACTCTTCGGAGTGTAGGCCTTGGGGGTCATCGGGTTTGAGTGCTCCTTTAAGCGTATGCTGATCCCATATGGTTGGAGCATTCTCATAAAACATTGTGACCCTGACTGGTCTCCCTTTGATCTTACTTAGTGAGAGTGACCTGACAAACCCATGGTGTGGTGTGTCTTGTTATGTACTCCTAAGCGCCCCAGGGTGATTTTTCACTGACATGGTACGACATTGCATATAGGATTGAGTCTTAGCATAACTGTTGCATATGCTTGCTAATTGATGTGTTATTATATCTTGATCGAAGTGTGGGATTCTTGTGTAATGTAATTGATGATTGAAAAGTGAATTTTGAATGACGAAGTGGTGAAGTTACGTGAGCTATGTTTAAGCAAGTGGTATCTCATTTATATAATATGTATATTTAATTGTCTTGTTTCTCTATTAGCTAGGAATGTGATAACTCACTCCCTGTGTGTTGTTGTGTTTGGATCCTGTGATGATCTTGAACTTGTGTTCGGGGGAGCAGATGAATAGGTGGATGACTATGAAGAACCTCATGCTAGAGGACACGGGAACACAACGCTCTGATAGGATGTGACATTAGGATATAGGTTCTATATTAATTGTATGAAGCTTAGACGACCTTGTTTGAGTCGAGAATACTTTATTATTTATTTGGACAAGTTTGAATATGATGTAGAAGAAAATGAATGTGAGCCTTTTTCCCCATTGAAAGACTTGTAAAAAAAATGTTTTAAAAATACTTTTAATTAATATTTGAATTTTTTTTCCTTATTAGTATATATGTGGGGGGTAGAGGGTGTCACATAAAAGACTGTAAACATTGAAGTCCTTTGAAACATAAAGCATAAGATATTGTAGTCTTTTGAAACATAAAACAAAGGACATTGAGTCCTATGATAAAACAAAGGACGTTGAGTCCTATGAATCATGCAATTGCATTTTGGAAATTTGTATATAATGAGAAATCTATGGACTCATAGCCTGATGTGAAACATGGGTTCTGGAATGCATGGACTTGCAAACTTCGCCCTAAAATGAAGTAGATGCAGGTTTTGTACGCAACAATGCAATGCAATGAAAAATTGTGCAATGTTCATGACATTCTTTCCTCTTTTGGTGATCCTAATTTTGCTTTCCTTTTTCTTTTCCTTTTTTTGTGTCAAAAAACACAGATTGACGGTCTCTTTCTAAAGGACGTGATAACTGATGCAACCTCATCCTATCTTTTGCAAATCTCTTTGGGGACTCCCTCAGAGTGTATGTTTTGATTCAATCACTTGACAATTTTGGGTGACGGTAGTGGAGCCATTTAACATTTAATCAATCAATTGAAATATTGATCCTAGGGTTCGTCCCTTTTTTTTTGGTTTAAAAGCTTCTATTATTCTACACAACAAGGAAACATAAGGCTTTGGGATCGATCATGCACCCCATTGAAAGATGGCAATGGATTGTCACACTTTGGTATGTGACCAAGTGAAACTTTCTTGATTTAAAGTCATAGAGTGATATCAAGGGTCTGTCGATCCCGCTGAAACTTAATGACATGGGCTGATCCCGAAAGAATTTATACAACAAAGGCCACCCTTGGATTCAAAAGGAATCCTAAGGAGTTTGCATGAGCGGCTAACATCAGATGTACCCTACTATCACAATCATCTTTGGACATTTTCCCTGAGCCCTTTGTCGAATGAGCTTTCTTCTCAAATGTGCAAGGGCAAAACCTCGAGGATTCTCTTATTTTTTATTTTTATATAGATTTTTTTTTTTCAACAATCACAAGCGTGTGTGGGTTTTATTCCAGAATCCCAACTTAAAAGCAAAATTAGTCATTCTTTGATCCACATAGGCTTTATTGGGCTTATAATGTGGTCAGGGGTAAGAAGGCTATGAATGAAAGGATTAGAGAGGCTCAAAGAGTGTTTAAGGGTTATATTGAGTAAGAACCTTGAGAGTCTTGCTTGTACTTTTGTTCCTTTCAACTCTTGGGTCGGGCTCTACTCCTTTTGTCTTAATCCTTATTGCACTTTTGTGCCTTCCTTGTAAAATCTGGAGATCTTTTGTCTCTTTTTTTCTTCACTCGCCTTTGGCGGATTTTATTTTCTTTTTTCTTTCATTGTTACCCAACTTCATGCATATGTTGTTTGCATTGCTCTTCCCGCCGGTTTAGCGGTGGTTCCTACTCAGGGTTCCTATTTTGTTTTTGTTGTTTTTTGTGTGTTGTTTTTAGAAAACAAATATGCTTTGGCTCAGAGGGGGTAGCAAGGGATAAATTAGTGTTTGGGATGTTGAAACACGACCATGTGTCATTTCAAATCTTAACTAGATACTTTTAGTAGTTTGGATTTTGGGACCAAACCCCTGATAAACACGCTCATGATTCTATCTTTTTATTTTTTACTAACCCTAATTTTTGCTTAGGCCGCCATTTCGGGTTTTCAACCTATCGGGTGAGAACTTTTGATCTTCCCTTAGGTTTGCTTGAGGCTCATGCATGGTGCCTTTGATTACCCTAGTGTAGGGCTCTAAGGTATCTATTCATGTCTTTTGTCATGACCTTGTAGCAAGGAAAAATGAAAGCACTATGCAGGTTCTCGAAAATGAATTTTCAAGGATGAGAAATATTTAAAGTATTTTCAATTGACAAATTAAGTCGAATGACTCTTGCTCTTGACAACTCACTTTTCTCTTAATAAGAATGATGAAATGAGGTTACATGAATGTTTGTACTTCTTATTTTTGGTTTGAAACACAGTCAATCAACATTTTTTCCCTTTTTTTTAAACTTTACTCATCGTATATGGCACCCCTACCAAACGTGTAGAACGAGCAATTTTTGATTGAACAAACTTGGAGATCAACTCAGGAGCACAAGTCACTTGAGGAAACAAGCCAACGACATATATTCACATTCCAGTGAATGTTAAATAAATATGCAAAGATGTAATTGTGAGAGAATGAGAGACAAGGACATCAAATTCATCCATATTATTAGCATTGTGATTGTTGTTTACAGTAATGACATAAACTTGAAAATCCTAATGAGTCATTGGAGACATCTAACAACAATCTTCAAATTGCCCTAAGTATCATGCATATCATCTTTTGACAATGCCAGAATTCACAAACAATTGTCCTCCTCAAATTTTAGCCAGCTTGCATCAATTAGACTTTGCACCTTATGTTTTAGGGTCATACAATGCTCAATGGAATGCCCCGAAACTCCTCCATGACAAGCACATGTTGCATTTGAGTTATATCCTTGGGAAAATAGAGGTTGAGGAATTTTTGCTGGGATTATGGATACCATTGCATTATTGAGTAGATATGGGAGTAAGTTAGCATATGACACCAGAATTGGGGTGAATTCTACAGGCTTCTTTTCTAGAAAATTCCTTCTCTAGTTGGTGTTTTGGTTCGTGTTAAGGGTTGTGTTTGGTATCGGATGTGCAACAGGCGGATTTTGTGGCTGATTTAAGGGTGGCCTTTGTGGATGATTGGGTGTTTTTTGGTTGATAGGGTGGTGGGGCTCACGGGTGCGCTTTCCAAAGGAGGAAAGATGCGCGGAGTCGCCACCAACGTTTATTTGTGGAAAACGTCGGAAAAACCGAAGGAAACCGGTCAAAACGAAAATTCTAAGTTCGGGAGTTGTATTTACGTTTGAGGAAGGTATTAGCACCTCTCACGTTTGTCTCAAAGGACAACAACCTATTTTTTAGAATTGTGGAAATTGTGTTACCTTAACTTTTATTTCTTTTTATTTTTTGAGGTCGACAAAAGCTGGGCTCTTGCTCCTACGTACCCTCCATCGAAGAGGAAATCAGACCTACGTAGTTCTTTTCCAAGGGTGAATCAAGCGATTCTTTTTACTTGAGAGGTGATCATTTTAAGGCGTTGGACCTTAAAAATGATCCATTTACTTGGTATGAAAAATTGAGATATTGAACTTTCAAATCCTTTTTTTAGTGATTTTTTGTGGACGAGCTTGACTTTGCGGGTTGATTTTAGCCTCAGTTTCACTTTAGTTATCAGTCAATTCAATTAAGAATGAGAAATCCCAAAGAGAAACGTCCGATTGATTTTTCCGCTTTTATTTTACTAAAAGGTATTTTTTGATTATTATATTATTATTTTACCTCTTTTTGGTTTCCAACGTGGTTACGGCACAACCGGACGGTCGGAATTCATTTTAACAGAAATTAACGGATATTACAAATCAAATGATCGGTGGAAATTTATTTTATTTTTAGATTAGGCGAGAAATGACTTAAATAAATGGCTGAAGCACGTCAAAAGGAGGTACAGAAAGTAAATGAAAACGAGAATAAAAGTACATGAAACAAATGGGGACCACCACGGGTACATAGAATGAATTGAAAAGCTCGGTTTGGGGTACTTACCAGTTGAAGACCGAAGAAAATGAAGAACGAACGATGAATGTCGAAGAACGGTTGAAAATCTTCGCGTAATTACCCACGGAAACGTTACGGAAGCGCCTCGGCTTGGATTTTCTTCACGGAAACAATTTTTCTAAGCAATTTCAAGAGAATACGAAGTACCAAGAAGGCTGAACCCCTTTCCTTCTTCATTCCTCCCCCTATTTATAGCAAAATAGGGGAGGAGCTTGCCACCCAGCTCGCCCAGGCGAGCCAGGTTGCTTCCTCCAGAAGCAACCGCCTTCTGGAGGAAGAATCTGGAAGGTCAATGGGGCCAGGTTGCTATTTACACCCCCCTCTTTTTACTAAATACACCCCCTTTTACTTTTTTTGGTGATTCTTTTTCCATAACGTTACGAAACTTTACGAATTTCGTAACAATACTTATTTTCTTTCCGTAAGGCTACGGAACCTTACGGGTCATGTATTTACTCTTTTTTAGCTTTCGAAGAAGTTACGGAAACTCACGGATTGTGTAATAATACCTCCTTTTGGTTTTCGCCACATTACAGAATTTCACGGATCGCGTAACCATGCTTTCTTTTGATTTTCAGCGCGTCTCGGGACTTCACATATTGTGCAACAAAGGGTGCTAAGTATTTCGAAGCGGTCAATCAAAGGTTGTATGCCATCAGACAATAGTCCCCGGACGAAATTAGGGTATGACAGTGCTGATATTGGCTAAGTATTGATATTGTTGAGCTGGTGGGAAATTTGGCCATGTAGGAACGACAGTCACAACATGGGTTCCTCCTTCCTTCTTATTCTCTCCATTTGCTCCAGGCTTTCTATTCATTAAAGTAGGATAATCAAATTTGCATCTTCTCAGACCCACTTCAATCCTTTCACCAACGAACACTAAATCGACAAAGCTTGAAGGCATGTAAGCCACCATCTTCTCATAGTAGAACACCGGTAACGTGTCTATTATCATGATTATCATCTCCCTCTCCATCATTGGGGTGCTACCTGAGCTGCTTGATCCCTCCACCTTTGGGCGTATTCTTTGAAAGATTCATGCTCCTTGTTACACATGTTCTATAGCTACATTCTATCCGGAGCCATATCAGAATTGCACTGTTACTACCTAATGATGGAAACCATTAGGTCCTTCCAAGAATAGACTCAAGAAGGTTCCAAATTAGTATACCAGGTGACGGCTTCCCCAGTAAGACTTTCCTGGAAGAAATGCATCATTAATTTTTCATCTTTCGCGTATGCTCCCATTTTCCTACATTACATCTTCAGGTGATTCTTGGGGCAAGTAGTCCCCTAGTACTTATCGAAATTCGACACCTTGAACTTCGGAGGAATGACCATGTCAAGCAATAGGCACAACTCTGCCATATCAACAAAGGCATAATTTTCGCCTCCTTCAATGACCCTTAGCCTTTCCTCCATATGATCAAATTTCTCCCTTTCCACCATGATAGGAGGGACTCTTCCCACTGCAAAATGCAAGGGTTGTGGTTGTGGGCGATACTGAGGGCCCCCCAAAGTGTTTGGCAGGGGTACGCTGCAAAATGCCTGCCCCTCAGTGACATATCTGAGGTGAGGCTCGAAGTCGGCTAAACTGTGGTCTCGAGGTGCTTCATGTGTCTCCCCCATGGATTGAGAGACATGTGCATGATTAGATTGGGGTTGGTGGCTCTCAATGGGTATGGGTGCGGAGTTGTCGACATTCTCATCGGGAGTGTGTGCAACATTGGGTGGTGTATAGTTGGGAGGCAAGCCATGTGGTGGGAAGGAATGCTTATTCTGAACCTGCACAAAATGGGGGCCGGCCGCACTTTCCAATGCTTTGCCTCCCCGACCTACCTGTTTGACAAGTGGCCTTAATAACTTAAGAGGGAGGCGGGATGAATTAAGTTTCAAAATTCCCACTAACAAACTTTTTAACCCCCTTCTAAATGATAGGCTCATAATGCAGAAGAAAAAGCAACAACCAATTTAGCAATGTTCTTTAAACATGGAAGACAAAATTGATTGCAATAAAATAAATGAGATAAGGGAAGAGAGAAATGCAAACTTGATTTATACTGGTTCGGCCACTTCCCGTGCCTACGTCTAGTCCTCAAGCAACCCACTTGAGATTTTCCACTATCTTTGTAAAAATCCTTTTTTCAACTTCTGGACACCCAAGGAATCCCTTTCCTTTGTGTTCAGGAAACTCACAATTCAAGAGACAACCAGTCTCTTGATTGCAATTGACTTTTTGAGAAGAACATAAATATTTATCTTCTTTATAGTGGATAATACAATTTGAAGTTCTTGGATGAACTCTCAATAGATTTGCAAGTGTTTGTCCAAGAGTTGTTGAGAGAGCATTTGACAATGAAGTTCTCTTGGAATATCTCTCTCTTGCTTTTTGAAGTCAGACACACATATATATAGGCCCTTCGTTCCTTTTCAAAATGGTTTGAAGAGATGCGTCTTTTCAAAAATCTATTTTTGAAATTTTCCACTGGTAATCGATTATAGGTTTCTGGTAATTGATTACACAGTTATATTTTGAAGGGTCATGACTTTTGAATTTGAATTTCAAGAGTTCCGTTGTTGGTAATCGATTACAAACATATGGTAATCGATTACAGGTTCAAAATTCAAATTCAAAACCCTTTATAAAAGCTATTTTTCAAAATTATCTTTTGGTAATCGATTACACTGCCTGGTAATCGACTACCAGAGCCTTGGATGTCTTGGAAACACTTTGCTTTGAGGCAAGACTTGATCTTGAGTTAATCTTGAAGCAAGGCTTTGTTTGTTGAAGCAACCTTGTATTAATCTTAAAGCAATGCTTATCCTTTGAAGCAACCTTGTTTGATTCTTCTTTGGCATCATCAAAATCATGTATTCATACATTCACACTACCATATCCAAGGTTGAATGATTTACTTGATTGAAGCCAGGTGGGTGAGTCAGGTCTGTAACACCCTGAAATATTACTAATTATAAATTGATGTTTAATTGTATTTATTGTGTTATTTGACTATATGGTTGACTTGAATGAGTTGAGGTATGGCTTGAATTAGTCATGTGTGAATTTCTTGATGTGGATGTTGAGTTATGTAGAGTTTTGTTGAGCTAAGTTGAAGTTATGAGATTTTAAATTTTTACCTAAATCTATTTCAGTAAAATCACTCTCCCGGATTCGTTAACCATTGGATCATCTTAAAATTTGTTTTTCAAATTCCTAAGATGATTATCCATACTCTGACCGTTGGGATTTGTCATATAATATCTTGAGTATGAGATATGATTTTGTTTTTACCGAAGCAAAAGATTTGAGGTGTGGGTCAGCTTGCCCGGGCGAGCCACACTCACCTGGGCGAGTGTTGCGGGCTTCAAATATGCCCAACAGCATGAAACGACCATCTTCTTCCTCCTTTCCTTCTCCTAAACCCTCCCCAACGACCCCAAGCTCATCCTCCACCACCCCTCACCCCGGTGACCGCCATGAGCCGTCTTTGCTTGCCGTAGAACCATCGCACGAAGAAGAATAGTTTAATCGGAGCAGAATCTTCAAAACTTATCTCGAGGATTCGGTGGAGAACGAAGCCTCCAATCCTACTTTCACGGTTTTTTTCGAGGTAACCATGATTCTAAGCCTACTCCTTGTTAGTTTAAGCCTATCTTTGCATCTCTTCTGACTTGGGAACCATTATTGGATGTTTTTACACTTCCTTTGAAAACCCCTTGAAAATGAGATGTTGTAAAAGTTATCTTTTTATGAGATGGATGTTATTTTTGTGACCTTCACTGAACCCCGGTCACATTGGTGTGATCAGAATTTCAAAATGATGTCTCCTTTTAGTAGAACCCGAAGCACCCCTCAGCCCTTTTATGTTTTGACAGGGGTATTTGACTCAGAATATTGTTATTAACTTTATTTTTGAAATCTATACTAAATTTCCTTCAATTTGGTATATAGAAATTTGCATTTGGACTGACGAGCGTGAACAAGAGAGACCTCTGAGTGACGCAAAGAGGAACTGACGGAGAGCTCACAATAGGTGAGGGAAGTTTATTATAATTTACCGTTTTTGATACCATAGTTAGGGTCAGGGAACCTAACTACGCAGATGTATGCCTGTCCCTGTTGCATGCTGGTTTTCAAGAAAACAATGTTTTTGACTAATGGGATGCGATATATCTATTATTGATGAATAAAATTATTATTTTTATTAGACTCGTGTTGTCTGAATACTTGGGGAGTGTGAATCTCAGGCATGAACTATATATATATATATATTGCGGAGTGTGACTTATGGATGATATTTCTATTGATGACATTAATTGATATGAGGTGATGTTGTTATTGTTGACTATGTTAACATAAGTTGATGTTGTTATTGATGACTATGTTAACATAAGTTGATGTTGTTATCGATGATTGTGATAATATGAGATAATGTTGTTGTTGTTGTTAACGTCATTAAGATAAGATGATGTTGATGTTGACGATGATATTGAGATGAAATGTGGATGATGTTGAAAATGCATTGTGATGATGTTATGTTGTGTATGTACATTGGGGGTGCAATGACCTTGTTGGATATCCCTGGTGGGGGAGATAGAGTGGTTAAAGAGTTTTAAGCATCTCTGGAGGGGGATGGCTTAGAATCTTTAATTATCCACGATCAGTGCATTGATGGTGCCCATGTTTCATACATTGTATGTTGTGTATGTACATGGGGGGTGAAGTGACCTTGTTGGATATCCTTGGTGGGGGAAATATAATGGTTAAAGAGTTTGAAGCATCTCTGGAGTGGGATGACTTAGAATCTTTAATTATCCATGGTCAGTGCATTGATGGTGCCCATGTTTCATACTTCATATTGCATGGAAATAGTACAAACTTTGTTAGTAAGTACTTGTAGTTTTTCATGAGGAAAAATACTTGTACTTGGGGGCATGTCACTCGATTTGGAACCCTATTGAGACTCAGGTTGATCACCATGGGGGGGGGGGAGTTGCTTGTGCATGACAGGGTGACCTCAACACTTACTGCCTAGTTTTCCTAAGTGAGAGTGTCGTGTGGACATGCTTAGGCTATTTCCTTGGGGATGGTACCATGTGGTTGGTACCTGTGATGATCGCGAGCCCTTCTTCATGGGAGCATAATGACAACAGTAGAGTACAGGAAGCGAGATTCTTTTGTGGAGCCGCCGAGCCGATGTGATGATGTTGGGATTATTTTGGGAGAGAGTTGTGTTTTGTTAATCAACTCTTCCATAGCTGGTTCCATAATTCTTTTGTTGAATTGAGGATATAAATCACAAACTTAATTATATATATGGACAAATTTACTTTCCATTATGTGAATGATGTGTACTAAGTTACTATGCCTCTCTCTATATATATATATATATATTCATTTAAGTAATGGTGCGTTGTTTGGGAATGTATATCGTGGGAAAATTTCACTTTAAATTTTCATAAGCAAATTAACAGAGTTTTCATTTAAAAATTGAAATTCTCGCGGTTTAGAGTGGTGATATCGTAGCGACGAGGTGGGTCATTACAAGGTCCACCTCTGTGGCGGTACTTGCGGCAACAATTGTAGCTGCATTGACCTCCATCATCCTTCTCATACTCATCATGGCTTCCATCATTATGGTCATTTGCTCTTTCATGGCTTCCATGTCAGCGTCGATCTGCTCTTGCACCTCCTCTATTTCATTCATTACTCTAGCTCTGGCATGCATTCAGTAAGGGCGCCATAAAGCACGTTCTTTCCTTTTGATTACAATGATTATAGTTCTGATTTCAAGGAAAGAATGCAATGAGCAATGCAACCAATGTGAAAAGAAAAATAAGCATGGATGTATGTGAATGATGCATTATTAAAGTATTGCAAATTTTACATAGGACATTCAGTAGAACATAGGGTCGAATCAATTCAGATTTTCATCAAAACAACATGGTTCATCACATCTTGTCAAAGTCAAAGTGAAACTGGAAGTAAAACATGGACATCAATAGTCCTTAATATTGTAAATTATTTAGCTCAATCATGTGTTGGGAGTAGACAAAGAAGCTACGTAACTTGATCCATCTTCTGCCCCAACTTTTGCAAGCTAGTTACTTCCATACTTGACCTTGACTTGATGAAAACCTTTTCTAAAAAACATGTGCTTGGTTCGACCCCATAATCCAAGCAATAGAAATTTTGATTGTCAATACTTCGACAACCTATCATAGAGATGAATGATTAGGGCATACTTATGCTATGCATGACAAATGTAATTATGAGATTGACATGAGACGCCCGAAGAACCATCCTTTCCTAGTTAACCATGCATTAGGTACCATGTTCACATGATTTTCAATCATTTTTTTAAGAGAAATGAGTGTATAATCTCAACATGATTTGTTTATAGCTATCATCATGGTACCCCACACATGTAACTAAAAATATGGTGTAAACTTTCATTCTTCATTGTGACTTTCTTTTGTTCTTTTTTTTGTTTTTTTTTTCTTTGTTTTTCTTTTTTGCAGAGGAAAATGCAAGAATCATGCATGAGTGAACATAACATGCAAACAATAAAAGTAGAATGTATGCAGTTGGCAGAACAAAAGCATGCTAAATGAAAATGTATGATAATGCAATGACTTATGCAAATACAATGCATGAATATGATAAATGATAAATGCATGAATGATATGTCCATTACAATTCCATGAAGAGATGCATGATGCGATCAAGGAACAAGCCAAAGTGAGTTTGCTATGTGCCCCCTAATTCAGGAACCTAATGGAAAGGATCCAAAAGTCCACTTCTAGTGATAACTCCCAAGGGTACTTTCATGTAACCTTACTTGTCTCTAGAGATATCATCCTCTTAGATAATACATTGTGGTGATAGGGACTATCAGCGACAATGTATCACCAAAAGAGGAAAACTCTAGATGAGGCTTCACTATTATCAAGCGAGTCGGAGACCCAACATGACCACAGATCGACCTCCACTCCTTATAGCTCATATTGATCCGGGTATAGGGCCTAATATCTCAACGTGTGTACAAAAATATTTCTAACTACGAATGTAATAGATAGACAGACACACACCAAACACAATAACATAGCAAAGTTTATACACAAATGAACAAAACAAAAGATAAAAGAGAAGAGGAAGCATAAATAAAGAAGAAGTAACGATAAAACATTAGACACTAATCGAATGGCTTAACTCTCTAACAGTCCCAAGTGGAGTCACCATCTGTCGTAACCTACCTCACGACAGGACGACGAAAGCAAAATAAATAAGCCAAAGCTTTCATCTCCAAGGGAGAAAATGAGCGGAGTCGCCACCAACGTTTATTCGAGCAAAACATTAGAAAAACCAAAAAGAGGTTTACAAATATTGAAAAGAAGGGTTTGAGAGTTGTTTACGCATAGGGAAGGTATTAGCCCCACGCACCCACCGCAAGGGGCGGCAGCCTTTAATCGAGTGTGCACAATGTGACTTCAAAATTATTTATTTTCCCTTTTTATATTTTTATATTTTTTGGGGGTCAACAAGGGGAGTGCCCTTGCTCTTATGTATCCTCAGGTGTGATGAGGAATTCAGACCTATGAAGTTCTTTAAGTCTGAAAGTTTGTGTGTTAAATTGATTTTAATTGCGAACAAAAAGTCATTTAAGGCATTGGACCTTCAAACGATGTTTTAAATTTTGAAAAGTGGAGAGAATCATTAAGGCATTGGACCTTGAAATGATCTCAAGTGATATTTGATAAAAAGAAGTTAGTTATGAGTTAGTTTTATCTTGGTTTTGTTTATTAACTTTCAATCTCTTTAAAGACAACTTTACAATACTAGTGATCGGTTAAGATTGAACTTTACAAAGAAAAATGAGATTTCCGATGATAGATGGAAAAGATGAATGTTCACCAGGAGAGCTCAACTCGCCCAGGCAAGCTGTGTTGCTTCCACCAGAAGGCACCGCCTTCTGTTGGAACACCCTGGAAGGTCCAAGTGGGCCTGGTTTCTATTTGCACACCTCTTTTTACTAAATACACCCCCTTTTACTTTTTGCTGATTCTTTTTCCGTAACGTTACGGAACTTTACAGATTACATAACGATACTTGTTTTCTTTCCGTAATGTTGTGAAAGTTTACGGATTATGCAACCATCCCCTCTTTGACTTCTGGAATGTTACGGAACTTTACGGATTGCGCAACAATGCTTCCTTTCGACTTCCGGCATGTCGCGAAACTTCATGGATTGCCTAACGATGGGTGTTAAGTACCTCAAAGTGGTCAAGCGAAGGTTGCATCCCACCAAACAAATGGTCCTCGAATGAAATTAGGGTATGACACCTATTTTTTATTTTCATGATTATGAATATGCTTAGGATTGAAAATGAATTAGGTTAGGGATTCGTTTGTAATTTCGAACTTAGTCACAAATTGTTTGGATGATATTCCAACCTAATTTGTAATCTCAATGAATTTAGGGATTAATCTGATTGAACTAACTCTAATGACATTGATTGAACCTTCACAACTTGATCCCTCTCTACAAAACTGTGATAATTTATTTGCATTGGTTTCGTGAATTGGATTGATGATTTTGAATCTTTTTTACAACTTGTTTGTGCAATTCTGTTTGTGTTCTACAACTAAACTCTGTTTCAGTTTAGATTTCACATTTCTTTCCACTGCCTACCAATTATTCATTGAAATTTCCCTTGTTGTTTATAAGTGAATTAAAGTATGAGCCAAATTGAATCATATCTCTAAGTCAACCTAGCTTAATGTTGTATTGCAGAATTTCCAAGTGTTATTTGTTTTGAATAGATTCGACAATCGTTATTAGGAGTTTCTTAATCTCAGAGGGAGATTAATGGGTGAGCCAAAAGTGGCCTAGAGAATACTTGTTGTAGCCAGAAATGGCAGGGCAAAAGCTTGTTGGTAATCAATTGATGATTAAGCCTTCAAGGATTTGAAGCAGAAGTGATTGCAACTTAAGATTTGAGTGAACCAGTATAAATCTTGTGCTTTTAGTCTAACTTTTGTTATAGCATGTTTTATCTTCACTCGTTAATTGACAAGATTTGAGTGAACTAGTATAAACCTTGTGCTTTTAGTCTAGCTTCTATTATAACATGTTTTATCTTCACTTGGGAATTGACAAGACTTGAGTGAAACAGTGTAAATCTTTTGAACCCTTACCAAGTTTTTGGAAATGCAGAACAAGGAGGATTTTGGAGAATTAATTGTTACCATAATTGAAAATCAATTAAATTAATTTTATGTGCCAAACTTATAAATGTCCTATTATGTTCTTTTCGTTAGTGACTCTTGATGCGTTTTTAACTTTGAGAAAACTTTGATTAATCAAAATGGGCCATTTTAATTGAATTAATGAACAAAGTGGTAAAGATTTCAAAAGAATCTATTCAACCCCCCCCCCCCCTTCTAGATTCCCAGCTAACCCAAAAATTGGTATCTAAAGCTAGGGTCTTGAAAATTAATTAAGATTTTGTCTAAAGTTTTGAATATGACTAGGAATCAATTTCCATTTGAGAAAGCTGCGTCCATTAACAGACCTCCATTCTTTTGTGACATGAACTATATCCCTTTTGGAAAGTTCAAATGAAAAATTTTATGGAATTTGTTAATCAAGGTATTTGGAATATGGTAGTAAATAGTCATACAGTTCCAACCAAAGTTGTTGAAAACAAAACTATAAAGAAACCTATGAACCCCAGTTTCAACAAGAAAAAAGAAGAGATGAATATGATTCTAAAGCTATGAATATAATTCACTTATCCTTGAATTATGATGATTTTTTTAGGATATCGACAGGTACTACGACAAAGGAAATGTGGGATCTTATTCAGGTGACTCATGAAGGTACTCCATAAGTTAGAAAAGCATGGAAAAACTCTCTCATTCAAAAGTATGAAACTTTTTGAATGCAATAAAGAGAAACAATAGGAGATGTTCAAAAGAGGTTCACTCACATGGTGAATCACCTCAAGGGCCTAGGGAAAGAATTTAAGGTAGAAGAGTTGAATTTGAAGATTTTAAAGTCCCTCAATACAACTTGGCAATTGAAGGTCACGACAATCTTCCACTCCAAAGATCTTACATCAATCACTCATGCTAAACTATTTGAAAAGTTAAGGGAATACAAGATGGACATGACTAGGATGGCCGAAGAGGGAGCTAAAGAGAAGAAAAGTAGAGGATTAGCACTGAAATCCTCAATACCATCTAGTGATGAAGAAAATGCAAAAGGTTATGACAACGAGAATCTAACACTACTTGTTAGAAAGTTTAAAAAGTTCTTAACCAAGAAGAACCCCAAGGGAATAACCTTTCAACACAAAAAGAACTTTAAGAAGAATGACTTATCCTTCTCTATTTTTACTTTTTTTAAGCGTCGCAAGCTAGGTCAGATAAAATCTGAATGCTCCATCTTTCTAAAGAAACAACAACAAGAAGGCTACACATTAGACAAGAAATAAAAGTTTGACAAAAAATTCTTCAACTTTGTCAAATCATATAGCACCTTTTTCACAACATGTAACTATTTCTTGCATAAGGGTCATTCATCTAAGAATTGTGTGATAGGGAACTATGGAGTTCCTAATGGGAAATACAAGTGGATTCCCAAAGGAACAACCAAGGTTACTAACCAAAATGAACCCAAAATCACTTGGATACCTAAATCTACCCTTTAAATTTCTTTTGTAGGTATGCCTTAAATCCAAGGAGCTTATGTGGTACTTGGACAACGACTGCTCAAGGCATATGATGGGAGACAAGAATAAATTTGTCTCATTAAAATCAAAGGAGAGAGGATATGTAACCTGCAAAGATAATAGCAAAGTCAAGATTTCTGGTATAGATTTTGTGCACAAGATGCAAGGGAGTTTGAAATGTCAATGATGGGGGAGTTGAACTACTTCCTTGGCCTCCAAGTGAAGCAAATGGACCATGGGACATTTCTCCATCAAACAAAGTACTACAAGGAACTTCTCAAGATGTTTGAGATGAATAAAAGCAAGAAGGTTGCAACTTCAATGGATAATAATTACTACCTTAATGCAAAAGTAAAAGGAAAATCCATTGATCAAACAAAATATAGAGGTATCATGGGTTCCCTACTTTATTTGAATACAAGTAGATTAGACATAATTTTCAGTGTTTGCATGTGTTCACGCTACCAATGTTGTCTTAAGGAGTCTCATTTCTCTACATTTGATCATGAAATACCTTAAAGGAGCATTAGATGTTGGCTTATGGTATCCTGAAGGTGCTAAGATCTCTTTTGTGGGATACTCTTATTCGGACTTTGCTTGATACAAACTAGATAGGAAAAGTACTAGTGGCACATACCACTTTTTAGGGAATGGCCTAGTATCTTGGAATAGTAAGAAGCAAGCATGTGTTTCCTTATCTAGGCTAAGGTTGAGTACATTGTTGTGGGAAGTTGTTGTACACAAATCTTGTGGCTTAAATAATAACTTTCTGACTTTGGTCTACATTTAGAACACATTCCTTTAAGATGTGATAATACTAGTGCCATTAGTCTTACCAAAAATCCTATCATGCATTATAGGACAACCATATAGAGATTATACATCATTTCATTCAGGATCATATTCACAAGGGTGATAGTGATACAAAGTTTGTTGATATAGACTCACAACTAACTGACATCTTTACTAATCCTCTAGCAAGGGATAGGTTCTACCATCTTCGTAATGAAATTGACATTTTAAGTGAGTATAATTTCACATTAGCCAATATGGGAACCTACATTCATGTACATATTTATTTGCATTTGTTTGTTTGATTTGTATTACTTACTTGTTATATGTGCATTTTAGAGAGCATGAAAGCATTGGGCACAAACCATCGGCTCCAAAAACGAAGTCCAAGAAGGAGAAGGAGCTTGCAAAGGGTAGCCCCTATAACAGAGGAAAACACACAAAAATTTCTCCCTCACCACCACTCTCTCCTAAAAAGACTTCTTGGTTTTTAGGGGAGCACAAAGTGTCATACAAGTACAACTATGTGAAGAAGGAGATGATTCAACCCAAGTATGTGAATTTGGCTTGGTTGAAGAGTGAAGGGTTTGCTTTTCCATAGCTTATTGAGTACCATGGGTTATAGAAATTGGTGGAGATGAAGGGAACTTACTACCCTGATTTGGTAAAGATTTTCTACGCTACTGCTCATATTGATGGTGATACTTCATTTTTGTGTGCTAAGGTAAAAGGGAAGTAGATCGTGATGACCCCTGAGGTATGGATAAAAATTGTTGGTTTATCCTTAGAAGGATTAATGGTCAATCAAAAAGACCTCAAGGATGTTGTAGTAAAGTTCAACAAGGTCACCAAATACAAGGCCTTGATAGAAGAATCCTTCCACCTTCACTGTTGTTGTCACCAAAGGGAAGCACAAGGAAAGATTTGGCACTAGTCCATTGTTTCTAGAGCATATACTCTTGGCTTATATGCTGCTTGGATTATTACTCCCCAGGGGAGCAATCATGCACAATTGACAAAGGAGGATCTTCTTCTCATATGTTTAATGCAAAAGAAGATGAAGCTTAATTGGGTCAACATCATTGTTGACAACGTGTTGAGGACTAAGAGGATTGGTTCCTTCAAGTGTCCTTATGCAATGATCATCTCCAAGATACTTGACTACTTTGGTTTGGATACCCAAGATGAGGTATTTGACTTTATGGAGGAAGAGTTTGCAGTAAAGACAAAGGTGCTGAAGCAAATGGCCTACATCAAAGCTGATGAAGAATGAGGTGGCTAGATTGAGAAGCCAAAGTAAGATCAAGTAGAACAAGCAGAAGAAGCTAAAGAGAAGCCTATGAGGCCCTTTGAGTAGATGATGATAACAAAGATGAATGAGCTTATGAGGGTGCCAAGGAAGACTATGGAGAGCTGAAGGGATGCTTTGAGTCTATCTCTAAGAGGATGGATGTTATGAGAGCACCTAATGTGGATGATATTTAACCTTTAGCTATCCTCCTAGGACCACTTTAGAGCCTAAGATAGTTTGCCTTTAAGCTCTCTAGGACGTTGTCTAGGCTATTAAGTTTGGTTGAGTCCAAGTTATAATGGATTGTGTCACAACCTACCTTACGACGGGACGACAGAAGAAATAAATAAAAGCGTGTTCATCTCCTAGGGAAAAAATGAGTGGTAGTCGCCACCAACATTTATAAGAGGAAAACATTAGAAAAACCAAAAGAGGTATGTGAATTTTGAAAAGAAGGGTTTAGGAGTTGTTTATGCATAAGGAAGGTATTAGTATCTCACGTGCCCGTCACGAAGAATGACAACCTTTAATCGAGTGTGCAATAAAAATAACGTGACTACAAAATTAATTATTTTTCCAAGAGCGGTGAATTTGTTTTCTTTTACTATATTATTTTTCCAATGAGGAAATCAGACCTACGTAGTTCTTTATGTCTGAATGTTTGTGTGTTGAATTGATTTTATGTTTTTTTTGAAAGATTTATTTTAATTGCAAACAAAGAGTCGTTTAGGAGTTGGACCTTGAAACGATCTCAAGTGATATTTCAGTACAAAAGATTACATATATAATATCAAGAGGGATACATAAGGGTACAAAGATTACACTCGATCCTTCAGAAAAACTAACCGATCATTGCGCAGGTCACAAGGCTAATAAGAGAAATGGCTAAGGAAATGATCTATGGTCACAATTTTGAAGCGCCTTGGCTTTACTTTTCTTCTTCTCCTTTTCCTTCAGCGTTTTTCCTCTGTTCTCTTCAGTTCCAGCCCTTAAACCCTTCCCCTTACATAGCTATTTATAGAAACGCCATTTGGTGCAAGGAAAGCTCGCGCAAGCGAGCTGCTTGCTTAGGCTTGAAGTCATCAGCTCGCCCAAGCGAGTAGCTTGCTTAGAGCTGAAGAAATGTGATGGCCCAGGCGAGCTAGATGCTAGCCTAGGCGAGTTTAGGGTTAGAAAGCTCTAGGAAATGACCATTTAGCCCATTCTTTATGGCTTTTGTTTTTGGAACTGACAAACAACCATCAAAACCATGCGCAACCCCTTGGCCTTACGCTGTAACTGGTGCCAAACACCGTAACTCGATTAGCAATGATCAAAACATCATATCTGAATAAAAACATTATACCCAGATGAAATTAGGGTCTGACAGTGGCCTCTCTTTACTTATCTTTTATTGAAAATAAAAGATAAGTTTTCAATAAAAGATAACTAAAGATAATGACACTAATTTTATTCGAGCGATCTGGCTATTCAAAACCGGACGCTAGAGAAAACAAAAAAATGAAACTGAAAAAATAAAAGGACATTGAAGTCCTATAACACTAGACAGAGGGACTTGAAGTCCTATAAAACATAAAATTGAGGACATTGGAGTCCTATAGGGCATAAAAGCAGAGGACATTGACATAGAAGTCTTTGAAAAACATATGACATTTAAGTCTTTGAAAAACATAAAGACAGAGGACATTGAGTCCTATGGAAGATAAAGACAGAGGACATTGAGTCCTATGAAAACATAAAGACAGAGGACGCTGAGTCCTATGAAAAATAAAGACAAAGACGTTGAGTGCTATGGAAACATAAAGACAGAGGATGTTGAGTCCTACGAAAAATAAAGGCGAGGACGTTGAGTCCTATGGAAACATAAAGGCGAGGACGTTGAGTCCTATGGAAACATAAAGGCGAGGACGTTGAGTCCTATGAAAACATAAAAGTGAGGACGTTGAGTCCTATGAAAGTATAAAGACAGAGGATGTTGGGTCCTGCAAAAAATAAAGACTGAGGATGTTGAGTCTTATGAAAAATAAAGGCGAGGAAATTAAGTCCTATAGAAACATAAATGTGAGGAAGTTGAGTCCTATGAAAGATAAAGGTGAGGATGTTGAGTCCTATGGAAACATAAAGGTGAGGACGTTAAGTCCTATGAAAGCATAAAAATAGAGGAAATTGAGTCCTATGAAAAATAAAGGCAGAGGACGTTGAGTCCTATGAAAACATAAAGGCGAGGACATTGAGTCCTATGGAAACATAAAGACAGAGGATGTTGAGTCCTACAAAAAATAAAGACTGAGAATGTTGAGTCCTATGAAAAATAAAGGTGAGGATGTTGAGTCTTATGGAAACATAAAGACAGAGGACGTTGAGTCCTATGAAAAATAAAGGGAAAGACATTGAGTCCTATGGAAACATAAAGGCGAGGATGTTGAGAGTCCTATGAAAGATAAAGGTGAGGACATTGAGTCCTATGGAAACATAAAGGTAAGGACGTTGAGCCCTATGAAAGCATAAAGACAGAGGACGTTGAGTCTTGCGAAAAATAAAGACAGAGGATGTTGAGTCCTATGAAAAATAAAGGCGAGGTCATTGAGTCCTATGGAAACATAAAGGTGAGGACATTGAGTCCTATGAAAGATAAAGGCGAGAACATTGAGTCCTATGGAAACATAAAGGCAAGAACGTTAAGTCCCATGAAAGCATAAAGTCAGAGGATGTTGAGTCCTGCAAAAAATAAAGACAGAGGATGTTGAGTCCTATGAAAAATGAAAGGGAATACGTTGAGTCCTATGAAAGCATAAAGACAAAGGATGTTGAGTCCTGTGAAAAATAAAGACAGAGGATGTTGAGTCATATGAAAACATAAAGGCGAGGACGTTGAGTCTTATGGAAACATAAAGACAGTGGATGTTGAGTCTTGTAAAAAATAAAGACAGAAAACATTGAGTCCTATGAAAGATAAAGGTGAGGCGTTGAGTCCTATGAAACATAAAGGTGAGGACATTGAGTCCTATAAAAACATAAAGCAAAGGATGTTGAGTCCTGCGAAACTAAAAGCAAAGAACATTGAGTCCTATGAAAACATGCCAATAGGTACTAGTACCCAAGGGCTTAATCGTATAAGAAAGCAAGAGGTTGACTCTTTAAAAGGGCCACTCATCCCAAACTCAAAAGCTAGGACATTGGATTTTGGAAATTGGCATATAAAGAAAAATCTATGCACTTATAGCCTGATATGGAGCATGAGGTATGGAATGCAGATGCATGCAAATTTCATCTTGAAATGCAGTAAATGCAGGCTTTGTATCTAGCAATGCAAAAGGTGTTGAATCATGAAAACTATGCAATGCTCATGACATTCTTTCCCTATTTTGTGATTTTTTTTTCTTTTTTTATGAAGAACATAGATTGACCACCTCTTTCTGAAAGACGTGATAATTCATGCAATCTCATCCTATCTTTTGTAGATCCCTTCGGAGACTCCCTTAAAGTGTATATTTTGTTTGACTTAATCACTTGACAATTTTGGATGACGACAGTGGAGCCATTTGACATTTCAATCAATCAACTGAAATATTGATCCTAGGGTTCATCCCTTTTTTGTCTAAAAACTTTGATTATTCTGCATAGTAAGAAAATATAAGGCTTTCGGATCGATCGCATGCACCATTGAAGAATGGCAATGGATTGTTACACTTTGGTATATGACCAAGTGAAACTTTCCTGATTTAAAGTCATAGAGTGATGCTAAGGGTCTGTCGATCCCGCTAAAACTTGATGACATGGGCTAATCCCAAAAGAATTTATACAACAAAGGCCACCCTTGGATTCAAAAGGAATCCTAAGGAGTCTGCTTGAGCAACTAATATCAGATGTACCCTACTATCACAATTGTCTTTGGGCATTTTCCACGAGCTCCTGGTCGAATGAGTTTCTTCTCAAATGTGCAAGTCCAAAACCTCGAGGATTCTTTTATATGTGTGTGTGTGTGTGTGTGTGTTCCATTCCAAAATCCAAACTTAAAAGCAAAAGTAGTCATTCCTTGATCCACATGGGCTTTATTTGGCTTGTAAAGTGGTCAAGGGTAAGAGGGCTATGAAAGAAAGGATTAGAGAGGTTTAAAGAGTGTTTAAGGGTTATATTGGGTAAGAACATTGAGAGTCTTGCTTGTACTTTTATTTATTTCAACTTTTTTGGGTTGGGCTCTATTCCTTTTGTCTTATTCATTAATCTTTATTGCACTTTTGTGCCTTTTTGTAAAATTTGGAGATCTTTTGTCTTTCTTTTTTTTTTTTTTACTTGCCCTTGGTGGATTTTCTTTCTGCTTTTTTTTTCTTAACATCATTGTTGCCTAACCTAGAGCTTGGTAAACCTCATGATGTGTTTTTTGCATTGCTCTTTCCACAAGTTTAGCGGTGGTTCCCGCTAAGGGTTTTTTGTTGTCATTTTTTTTAAAAAAAGAAACAAATATTCTTTGGCTTGGAAGGGGTAGCAAGGGATAAATTAGTGTTTGGGATGAAGAAACACGGCCATGTGTCATTTCAAATCTTGACTAGAGACTTTTACAATTTGGATTTTGGGACAAAACCTTTAATAACACGCCCCTGATTGTTTTTCCTTTTTTATTTCCCTAACTTTTTCCTAGGTCACCCTTTTGGGTTTTCAACCTATCGAGTGAGGACTTCCTGTTTGCCCCTAGGTTCTCTTGAAGCTCATGCATGGTGTCTGTCATTGCCCCGATGTAGGGTCCAGAGGTATATGTTGTTGTTGTTTGTCATGACATTGTAGCAAGAAGAAATGAAAGAAACTGTGCAGGTTCTTGAAAAAGAAATATTTAAAGGATTTTTAATTGACAGATTAAGTCAAATGACTCTTGTTCTTCATAACTCATTTTTTTCTCAAGAAAGACAACTTTTAAGAATGATAAGATGAGGTCACATGAATGCCTTTACTTCTTATTTTTTTTTATTTGGAAACATAGTTAATCAAATGTTTATTCAATTTTACTCGTCGCTTACGGCAACCCCACCAAACGTGTAGAACATGCAATTTCTGATTGGGCGGACTTGGAGATCAACTCAAGAGTACAAGTCACTTGAGCAAACAAACTAATGACGTACATCCACATTCCAATGAAAGTTAAATAAGCAAAGATGTAATTATGAGAGATTGAGAGACAACAACATCAAATTCATCCATATTATTAACATTGTGACTGTTGTTTACAGTAATAACATAAACCTGAAAATCCTAATGAGTCATTGGAAACATCTAACAACAACCTTCAAATTGCCCTAAGCATCATGCATAGTATTGCTTGACAACATCAGAATTCACAAGCGATCCTCCTCCTCAAATCTTAGCCAACCTACATCGATTAGACTTTGCACCTTATGTTTTAGGGTCATACAATGCTCAACGGAATGCCCCAGAACTCCCCCATGATAAGCACATGTCACATTGGAGTTGTATCCTCTGGGAAATGGAGGTTGACATTGCATTATTGAGCAGATAATGGAGTAAGTTAGCATATGACATCGGGATTGGGGTGAATTCTACAGTCTTCTTTTCTGGAAAGTTCCTTCCCTGGTTGGTGTTTTGATTGGTATTAGGGGTGGTGCTTGGTCTTGGATGTGCAACAGGTTGATTTTGTGGTCGATTTATGGGTGGCCTTTATGGATGATTGGGCGTTCTTGGTTGGTAGTATGGTGAGTAATGGGAAGGACTGATATTGGCTAAGTATTGATATTGTTGGGGAGGATATTGGTACATGGGATTTAAAGGGGCTAGTGGGAAATTTGGTCATGTAGGAACGATAGTCACAACATGGGTTTCTTCCTCATTATTATTCCCTCCACTCATCCCTGGTCTTCTATTACTAGAACTCACAGTAGAAGCATAATCAAATTTCCCTCTTCTCAGACCCACTTCAATCCTTTTGCCAGCAAACACTAAATCTGCAAAACTTGAAGGCATGTAACCTACCATCTTTTCATAGTAAAACACCAAAAATGTGTCCACTATCATTGTTATCATCTCTCTCCATCATCGGGGGCACTACTTGAGCTGTCAGATATCTCTACCTTTGAGCATATCCTTTGAAAGATTCATTGTCTTTCTTGCACATATTCTATAGTTGCATTCTATTTGGAGCCATATCAGAGTTATATTGATACTGCCTAATGAAAGTAACCATTAGGTCCTTCCTAGAATGGACCTGGGAAGGTTCCAAGTTAGTATACCAAGTAATAGCTGCCCTAGCAACACTCTTCTGGAAGAAATGCAACAATAACTTTCCATCTTTCGCATATGCCCCCATCTTCCTACAAAACATTTTCATGTGATTCTTTGGGCAAGTGGTTCCCTTGTACTTATCAAAATCTAGCACCTTGAACTTTAGAGGAATAACCACGTCGGGTACCAAGCACAACTCTACCATGTCAATAAAGGCATAATTTCCTCCTCCTTCAATGGTGCGTAGCCTCTCCTCCATATGCTCAATCCTTTCCTTCTCAAGCACTGTGGAGGGTCACTTTCCCCTTACAAAATGCAAGGGTTGCGATAACGAGTGACATTGAGATATTCCGGGGGCCCTCAGCACAAGGATGCCAAAAAATGCCTTCCCTTCAGTGGTATATCCTAGATAAACCCCGAACTCGGCCAGAATGTGGTCTTTGGGAACTTCATGTGTTTCCCCCATGGGTTGAGAAACATGTGCATGATCAGATTGGGGTTGTTAATTCTCAATGAGTACAGGTGCAGAATTGTTGATATTCTTACCTGAAGTGTATACAATAGTGGGCGGTGTATAATTAGGAGGCACCCATATGGTGGGAAAGAATACTTGCTTTGAACCTGAACATGATGAGGCCCACATGCATTTTTCACTGCCTCGCCTCCTTGACCTACTACATCTGAGACTAGACGATTCATTTGATTGAAATCGAACAGGTGAATCAAGTCCATCTCAGTAGCAGTACTCGCAGCAACAACTGTAGCAATGTTATCCTCCATCATCTTCCTCATGCTCATCATTTCTTCCATCATCATTGTCATATGTTCCTTCAGGGCCTCCATATCAGCCTTCATTTGTTCCTATACTTCTTCGATTTCATTCATTATTTTGGCCTTGGCACGTGTTTGGTAAGGGTGCCGTAAAGCGCAAATTTTCTCTTTGGTTACAATGATTACAATTCTGATTTCAAGGAAAGAATGCAATAAGCAATGCAACCAATATGCAAATATAAACAAGCATGAATGCATATGAATGATACATTGCTGAAGTATTGTGAATTTTACACAGGACATTCAGTAGAACATAGGGTCGAATCAACTCTAACTTTCATTAAATCTCGTCAGAGTCAAAGTGCAACCGGAAATAAAACATGAACACATCAACGGTTCCTAATTTTGTAAGTTATTAGCTTAATCATGTGTTGGCAGTAGTCATAGAAGCTATGTAAACTCGACCCATCTTCTGCCCTAACTTTCACAAGCTGGTTACTTCCATACTTTGACCTTGACTTGATAAAATTCTTTTCTTAAAAAACTGCGCTTGGTTCAACCCTATGTTCACAGGAATAGAAATTTTGATCACCAATATTTCAAAAACCTATCATAGAAGAGATATCATGAATGATCAAGGCATAGTTATGCTATGCATGACAAATGTATTCATCAAACCGACACAAGACACCCGAAAGATCACCCTTTCTTGTTAACAATGCATTGGGTACCATGTTCATGTGATTTCAATCATTTTTGGGAGAAAGGATAGTATAACCCCAACATGGTTTGTTTATAGCTATTACAATGGTATCCAACAAATGAAACTAAAAACACAGTGTAAACTGTCACACTTTATTGTGACTTTTGGCAATGAAGAAGGGAATGCATGAGCAACTATACAGTAGGATTATGCATAACATGTGAACGATGATAACAGAATGTATGCAATTGGCTGAACAAAAACATGCTAAATGAATATGTATGATAATACAATGACTTATGCAAATGCAATGCATGAATATGATAAATGATAAATGCATGAATGATATGTCCATTATGATGCCATGAAGAGATGTATGATGCGATCAAAGAAACCAGACATGGTGGGTTTGCTCTGTGTCCTTAATTCAGGAACCTAATGGAAAGGATCCAAAAGTCCACTTTCTAGTGACAACTCCCAAGGCTATTTTCATGTAACCTCACCGGCCTCTAGATATATCATCCTCTTAGGTAATACACTATGGCGATAGGGGCTATCAACGACAATGCATCACCAAAAGAGGAAAACTCTAGATGAGGCTTCACTGTTATCAAGCGAGTCAGGGACCCAGCATGACCACAGATCAACTTCCACTTCTTATGGCTAACATAGACCCAGGTATAGGGCCTAATATCTCAAAGTGTATGCAAAAAGTGTGGGTGTCGTGTGTGAACGAAGCAACCTAAGAATTACCCAACCCCACTTGCAAAACAACCAGAAAATTCCCAGGCAGATACAAGAAGTATAGCACATGTCGTCTATCCTAGGATTCAATGACACAATTTATTTCTAACTATAAAGGTAATAGATACAAAGATACACACCAAGAAGTAACAATGTAGAAAAGGTTATATACAAACATGAGCGAAACAACAAATAAAGGAAACAAGTTTGAAGCTAAACCGCAAAATGAATAGTAACGGAATGAAACTTTAACGAACATGAGCACAACGCAGGGATTAAAGAGAAAGGGAAAATAAATTAATAAAAGGTCACGATAAAATTGCACACTCAATCAAATGACTTAACTCTCTAATGGTCCACAGTGGAGTCGCAATCTGTCGCAACCTACCTTACGATGAGACTGTGAAAGAAAACAAATAAAAGCACATTCGTCTCCTAGGGAGAAAATGAGTGGGAGTCGCAACCAACATTTATTCGAGGAAAACGTTAGAAAAACTAAAAGAGGTCTGCGAATTTTGAAAAGAAGGGTTTAGGAGTTCTTTATGCATAGGAAAGGTATTAGCACCTCACGCGCTCGTCATGAAGAACGACAACCTTTAATCGACTGTGCAATAAAAATAACGCAACTACAAAATTATTTATTTTTCCAAGAGCGGCGAATTTGCTTTCTTTTACTATATTATTTTTATTTATTTAATATATTTTTTTAATCGACAAGGGTGATACCCTTGCTCCTTCGTATCCTCAGGTGCAATGAGGAAATCAAACCTATGTAGTTCTTTATGTCTGAATGTTTGTGTGTTGAATTGATTTTATGTTTTTTTAAAAAGATTTATTTTAATTGCAAACAAAGAGTTGTTAAGGCTTTTGACCTTGAAACGACGTTTTAGATTTTGAAAAGCAAAGGGAGTTGTTAAGGCGTTGGACCTTGAAACGATCTCAAGTGATATTTGAGTAGAGAAGATTACATATATAATATCAAGAGGGACATAAGGGTACAAAGATTACACCCGATCCTCAAGAAAAACTAATCGATCGTTGCGTAGGTCACAAGGCTAACAAGAGAAATGGCAAAGGAAATGATCCACGGTCACAATTCTAAAGTGCCTCAGCTTTACTTTTCTTCTCCTCCTTTTCCTTCTGCTTTTTTCCTCTGTTCTCTTCATTTCTAGCCCGTAAACCTTTCCCCCTACATGGCTATTTATAGAAAAAGTCATTTGGTGCAAGGGAAGCTCGCCTAAGCGAGCTGCTTGTTAGGCTTGAAGTCATCAGCTCGCCCAGGCGAGCTGGAGCTCGTCTAAGCAAGTAGCTTGCTTAGGGCTAAAGAAATTTCATGGCCCAGGTGAGCTAGATGCTAGCCTGGGTGAGTTTAGGGTTAGAAAACTCTAAGAAATGACCATTTTGCCCCTTCCTTGTGGCTTTTGTTTCTGGAACTGACAAACAACCATCAAAACCATGCGCGACCCCTTAGCCTTGCATTGTAACCGGTGCCAAACACCGTAACTCAATTAGCAATGATCAAAACATCATATCCAAATAAAAACATTATACCCGGATGAAATTAGGATTTGACAGATTGAACCAAATAATTAAATCCCAGAGGTTTTGATGTTAACAAAGTTTAAATTCTATGTATTAACCTTTCATGCTTAAGCTACAGGTTTATATATATCTTTATGGGATAGAAGCAGAAAAGCATGAATTGAAAGGCTCTGAAAGATAGGCAAAGTATTAGTCATTGGACGGTACTACTTCAACGTCTAGTCTTGCAAAGACAAGTGCATTACCACTTGGCTCACAATACAAGAGCAATGGAATAGTTACTTGATCCTCAAGTACTAAAAACATTCACAAGAAAGCAATGTCCATAGGCTTAGTAAGAAATTCATACCATAGCGCACAAAAGGGAAGATTTAAATTGTCTTGTCTTGACATTCTTAATTCCTTTTGTCTTATGTTATTAACATTTCTTTCAATTCATATGATGAAAGTCAGCTCTAAGTACTAGGAGACACTGACAAATTGTACTTCTCTAAGGATATGTTGCAGAAAGTGTTTGTGGTCCCCACTCTCTCACTCTCTGCACAATAGCGGCCTTGTGTCAAGTGCCAAAGCTATTAGCAACAGCTAGCTAGGATCTCTCAATGAATCAAAGCTTTGAAGTCGATATAAAGCCTGAAGATGTTCTTGTTAAGTGTGGAATCACGAGAGAATATTTTGAGACAAAATGAACAAGTGTTGTAACGCTGTCAGTCTACTGGACGAAGGAAACTTGAGCGAATTGAGTAAATCTTAGCTCAACTATGTTAAAAAGTTTCATTGTATTCAAGCTTACTATTTAAACACTTTTTGAGTGATTAGAATACATTTTCTTTCAAACATATATTGTTTGTGAAAGCCAGGAGTGGCTTAGTGACAGAGAATACTTAGGTCTTAATCTCAGGGGGAGATTAAGGGTAGTGTCAAGAGTGGCCTAGAGAGTTCTCATTGTAGCTAGAAGTGGCATAGAGAATACTTGGTTGTAATCAAAGAATTGATTAGTGGAATCCTTCAAGGTTTGAAGAAGAACTAGACATAGCCCAAGAGTTAGGGTGAACCAGTATAAAGCCCATATGTTTTCTTTACGGCTTCTATATAATTGGTTCTTTTCTATAAATCACATTCACACTACTATATCCAAGTTTTGCAAACTATTTTTTAGCACAACATGATTTCAAACCCCTTGGACGAAACCCTTCGTCCATTCATATCTATTTGAGAAAAGTTTTTAACAGTTTTCAAAAGACTAAATTTTTATTCATCACACTATTCAACCCCCTTCTAGTGTGTTTCAGGTACTTCATAGCTTTTTTTATGTTTTCAACTATGTTTCTATGGTTTACTTGTGATATTCTTACTCATGGATTGTATTGTTTTTCTAATGAATGAAATATATGATATATTTTTATTTCTTACCTTGTGTGTTTTGCTTTTACTTGTTATTCTCATTTGATACATACTTTTTGGCTTTGTGATGACAAAAGAGGGAGAAAGATATGTCTGATTATGTTGTTTTGTAGTATTGTACCTAATTGCTTTGATTGAAAAGATGCTACTGATGTGTTTGCTAAGCATGATGTAGAAGATGTACATTAAGAAGAAAAACATCAAAGATGTTTGGATCAAAGCTTGAACCCTTGAAGATTTGTCTTTAGGTCTTAGTTTTGGTTTGATAATTTTACCATGCCAAACATGTCAAATAGACATGGAATTTATATTGATTGTTTTAAACTAGGCATGATGTTTGATATAGGTTAAGCTTTTTTATACATGCTTAGAATGGATCAAAGATGTTAAACAAATGGATTGATCTCTAAGTTTCTTAAGAGAAATGAGTTCAACACAGTGTAATTCATTACAAGGTTTTGTAATCAATTACAAAGTGTTAGAACAAAAAATATATCTCTCTTTTACTTGAAATTTGGCAACACTTCTCCCTATGGCGGTTTTGGCCTCTGTGGTGGCAGTCTCTTCTCCTTCTGCACTTGAAAACAAGTTTGACGGTGGAACAACATGCGATGTGGCAACTTGCGTCCATGCATTGTGGAAACCTATGACCATGCATCATAATGGGCATGATCTAGTTTGGGTAAAGACATGATTATTGGTTTATTCAAAGTTGGATTTTGTAGATTGAGATCTCAGAGCAAATCTGTCATCAGCTTTATATGCTTTGTAAATCTAGCTTTTCAAGATTCAGTGTCGCTCTTTTCTCAGCTTCTTCCACAATGGTGCATGGCAAAGTGTGAGAGAAGGTATACGATGACAGATGCACATCGATCAACGTTGGTGCTAGCAAAGCATGAGAAGAAAGGGAAGGAATTGACGGTAAGGAAAGAGAAAGAAAGATAGGAGAGTCCACAACCATGGTGGCCAAAATTGCTAGACGGGGGAGAAGAAAAGCATGAGGAAGAGGAAGATTCAAGAAAAATGCATTTTGTAGTGATTAAAAGTTAGCAGTATCTCAATACTTATAAATGGTGTTAACTTTAAATTAATATAAGGATCATTTTGAATAATTTTAGAAAGATAGAAGACCAAAATAATTTTTTAACAGATAAAAAAAATCAAAGTTAACCAAAAAATAAGATAAAGAACTACAGTTCATTTTGATGCAATTCTACCCCCCAAGGGCATTAGATAGAAGACTCCAAGAAGATTGGGCCAAAGATGCAAGAGAACGCCCTAGGGTTCTCTTGAGCCTTAAGGTAGATTTCGGGCCCATGGACTAAGTATGAGCCCACTTCTCTTTGTACATATTAGATTAAGGTTTCATTAATTTTGGGTCTTGTATTTAGGGCTCCATAATGTTGGTAGGGTACCCTAGAAATATAGGATTTTTCAGCCCTTGAATTTTAGGGCACCTAGACTAGTTTTTATATTAGGGGTAGTTTTGTAATTTCACATGCACTAAGTGAATATTTGATGTGTGTGGTTGGAAATAAATTTAATTGAATTGGTAGAAGCCCAATCCAATTAAATTTTAGAGGGGGAGGTAAGCATTTGCTTACTACACCCCATTGCCACATCATATAGTCACACTTTGTGCATGTCCTTCATGCTTTACATGCCTCATGACACCTAAGCACACTTAGTGGAGAATCTTGGAATTGATCTTGGATTAGTGGGCTGAACCATAACTAAAATTCACTAATCATAATTAGTGAAATTTTGGCTCCAAAGTTTGGCTCCACAAATTCAATTTCAAATTCAAGTAAAACTTGAACTGAAATTCAATTTTTCCTCCAATTTTGTGTGACACTTAAGCTATAAATAGAGGTCATGTGTGTGCATTTTTTTGAACTTTGATCATTTGAATATTAACTTCAGATTTCAGAGCACTTTTAGAGCACAAAATTTCGTGCTCTTCTCTCCCCTCTCCCTTCATTCATCTCCTTCTTCCTCCAAGCTCTTATCCATGGCCTCCTATGGTGGTGAGCTTCTTCTAGACTTATCTTCTCCTTGAAGTGGCATCTCCTCTCTCTCTTCCTTCTCCATTACGCAGACATTCATCTTCCAAGAAGCAAAGGAATCCATTGATGAAGAAGATCCTAGGCCTACAAGCTCCAATGGAGCTTACATCATGTGGTATCAAGAGCGTCTTCATCTAGGTGATGTTCTTTTGCTTCCTCTATCTTTTTGTTCGGTGAATTCTCTTTAATTCCTTTTTCTTCATCTTATTCTCCATGTATATCCTCCATTATCTTGTGGTATGGTTCTGTTTAGAATAGATTCAAAAAAAAATAAACCGATTAAATCTTAGATCTACACTTGTTCTTGCATTTCTATGGTTCAAATTTTGTAGATCTACTCTTGAATCTTGTTTTTGTGTTGATTTTAGGTTCTATCAATTTCCATTCATAATATTATTGTGCTAAACCTTTAGGTCTAAATTTTCTTCCAAAATATTGATTTGAAAAAAAAACACAAAAATCTAAGTGTAAATCACTTAATCCATGTTGTCATAGAGTCATGTTTAGTCATAGTAATTGTCACATTATGTTCTAAGTTTGTGTTGAATTTTTATTTTGTTGATTGAATTCTAGATACATTTGTTCATGTATTCTTGTCATTCTTAGCCTATCTTTTGAATTTTGAGTCTAATTCATGCATGTTATTTAGTTCATAACATGTTCTAAATCAATTCCTAGAAGTAGTCTTGTTGTTGAACTCTTTTTTTTTTTTTTCTAAGTTTCCTACATGATGACTATGATGAAGTTGAGTTGTGGTGCTGAGTTGTGGCTGGATTTGTGAATCAAATAAGTCTTAAGCTCTCTTGAATTGTATTATTCAAGATAATTGAGCATAAGCAAACACAAATTGTAACTATCCAAGCCTTAAGCAACATAAACACTACTCTTGATTTCTAGGTTGAAATCGCTGGTGCTGACAGCTTGAACATATACGAACTTGTATAAATTACTGGGAATTTTTCACTACGTGTTTTGAGCTGAAATTTTTACTGAATTTTCTAGACATCTGAAAAAAAATTATAAAAAAAGAACCAAGCGATTTTAAAGTAAAAAATAAGAAAAATCACACAAGTTGGCAGAAAAATCAGTGTCCAGGAAAAAAAAAAGTGAAAGGAAAGTGTGCTTGTTGTTTTGGCTCAAAATTTGTTCTATAATTGGTGTCTATTTTATACCAATCCTAGTTCTGAAATTTCAATTGAAAATTACTGTGAATAGAAGTGTCAAAACTAGAGGTTTCTTGAGTCTTTTTTTTTTTAGTTTTTCTACTCTACTCTAGAGCCATTCTAGGTTTCTCTTTGAGTCCTAGCTTGCTTTTGTGTGCTTTTCATTGCTTTAATTGTTGAATAATCCTTGAAATTTTGTCTTGTTAAAACTCTATTGGTTTAGCTTTCATTTCATTTTTTTTTTGTCTTTGGTTATTGCTTGTCTCTTTGTTTCCTTGCTTGTGAGTTGCCATATAGGGAATTGAAAAGGAGGATTGGTGCCATATCTTGAAGAATTTGAGTCAAGAAGCAAGGGGCCAACCACCTTAAGAGCTATTGGACTAAGAAGCACTCCAAATTGAGTGAAACACTAAAGAGAGAATAGCCACCACAATTGAGGACTTTTTTCTTTGTAATTTTGTAATTGGCAATTTGCTTTGCTTTCAAATTTTGTAACAAAAAGGCCTTTCATTGGAAGTAAGTTGGGAGCCTCAACTAGGTCACCCTACTTCCATTTATGTGTAATAATTTTAGGCAATTTTCCCTTAGGATAGTGAGTGTTTTGTTGGGAACCTTAAATGAGGTCATCCAAACACTCGTAGGATCCGCCTAGTTTGCATTTCTTGAACTTTAATTTCTTGCTTACTTTCATAGCTTATTTCCTTTACCCTCCATTGTCAAACCGCCTAGATAGCTTGCCTTTTACCAATTACTTTTTACCTTATCTTTCACACCTCTTTTAGTGTTTATTTTGGCTAGTTTCAACCATAGTTTCTTTTACCTTTTGTTTTCAAACCCCCAACAAGAAAGAACCATAACTTAGGAACCAACATGAGTCTTCATTATTCATCTAGTGTTAATGGTGAGGGTTCTACTCCTAAGGACCCCTTGTATAAGATATTCGATGAGTTGAGATCCCTTAAGTTGTGAAAAGAAAAACAAGAGAGAAAAGAAAAAGGTAAAAAAAGAGTGGAAGAAATAAGTCAAGATGAAAGAGAGAAAATAAGAAAGGAAGAAAGAAGAAAAATAATGAAAGAAATGAAAAGAGAAAAACATGCCTCCTATAGTAATCATGACTCTTGCAAGAGTTTAAGTGAAGAACTTAGCGACTATTATAGAGGGCACCATAGTTCACATACTAAACATCACTCCCAAAGAAAAGAAAAGGATAAAAGGCCTCAAGAGGTTAACATTAGCCTCCCATATTTCCATGGAAAAGATAATGTTGAGGCCTACTTAGATTGGGAAATGAAGGTTGAACAACTCTTTGCTTGCCATCATATTAGCGAAGAGAGAAAAGTTCCATTGGCTACCCTTAGCTTTCAAACGTATGCCCTCTATTGGTGGACCTCCCTTGTTAGGGAACGAAGCATTCATGGGGGTCCTCCAGTAGAGTATTTGAATGATCTTAAGAGTGCCCTTAGGAAGAGGCACATTCCTTCCTACTATGAAAGGGAGCTTATGGACAAGCTCCAAAGGCATAGACAAGGGAGTATGAGTGTCGAAGAATATAGACAACAAATGGAACTACTCCTTTTAAGAGCTGGACTTAGGGAGGAGGAAAGAACAAGCATAGCTAGGTTCCTTAGTGGGCTTAATATGGAAGTGAGGGACAAGGTTGAACTCCTTCCATATAGGGACCTAGATGAGCTAGTCCAACTTTGTATAAGAGTGGAGCAACAACTTAAAAGAAAGCCTTCTTCAAAATCTTATGGCTCTCACTCTTATCCAAGGAAGGACCAAGCCCATGGAATTTTGGGGGCTGCACCTTCAAAACTCAAGGAAGATAAGGGTAAGACCATAGAGAAATACACCTCTAAGACTAGTTCCCAAGAAAGGACTAGCAACATTAAATGCTTCAAATGTCTTGGGAGAGGTCACATTGCCTCTCAATGCCCCACAAAGAAAACCATGATCATGAGGGGTCAAGACATTTATAGTAGTCAAGAGGAGACTACTTCTTGCCCTTCTTCTAGTGGAAGTGAAGATGAAGTAAGGGGTGAAGAGTCTAGTGAGGACGTCTACCCCTATGAAGAAAGTGACCTCTTAATGGTTAGAAGGCTCCTTGGAGGTCAATCTTGTGATCTATCTCAATCCCAAAGAGAGAACATCTTTCATACAAGATGCAAAATTTTAGATAAAACTTGTTCTCTCATTGTGGATAGTGGATCTTGTTGCAATTGTTGTAGCACAAGATTAGTTTCCAAGTTGAACCTCACTATCATTCCCCACCCAAAACCTTATAAACTTCAATGGCTCAATGAGCAAGGGGAAATGATAGTTAACCAACAAGTGAAGGTACCTTTCTCCATTGGGACATATAAGGATGAAGTTAATTATGATATAGTTCCCATGGAGGCAGGACATATTCTTTTAGGAAGGCCATGACAATTTGATAGGAAGATCATTTACAATGGCCTAACTAATGAAATTACCCTCACCCATCTTGGCACTAAATTTGTGTTGCATCCTCAAACACCTTCACAGGTGGCCAAAGATCAACTAACTATGAAAGATAAGAGGGATGAGGAAGAAAAACTAGAAAAACAAAAGAAAAAGAAGGATAGTAAGGCCTTGTCTTCAAAGGCCAAGGGGAAGAAAAAGGAGGAAAAGGATTCCTCCAAGAAAATTGTTCAGAAGGAAAATCATTTTGCAACAAAAGGTGATATTAAAATAGCACTCCTTCTTAAACAATCTTTCTACCTTCTCCTATCAAGGAAACATCCCTTAGCACCGCCATACCTCTTGAGCTTGAGGTTATTCCTCAAGTAAAGGAGTTGTTGGATGAGGGTTTGGTTCGCAAGAGCTTAAATCTTTTTGCTTTGTTGGTGCCTAAAATAGGTATTATTAGGCACCAAATCCCTGTGATAGGTGGTATGATGAATGTGTTGAGTGGTGCAACACTCTTTTGTAAAATCACTCATGCACACAACATCTTCATGATTTGTGTACATAGGGACTCATTAGGTAGGTTTGTTCTTATTTTTTGTTTCAATGCAAACCTAGGTGCTCATGTGGGACACCTTAGGTTTGTCGTAATTTTTTGTAGGAATAATCAACATGAAAATAAAGAAAAAGGTATGTTTTATTCCATTACATTCCTTAACTTCTTAAATAGTGATCAAGGGCTTGCCATGGACCCTAAGAGAATAAAGGTCATTCCAAAGTGGCCTACTCAACCAAGTATAAGGGAAATTTGGAGCTTCAATATCTTAAAAAACTTTTACAAAAGGTTTGTCCCATATTTTTCTATACTTGTAGCACCACTCATTGAGTTGGTGAGGAACTATATTCTTTTATGGGAAGATGGCCAAGAAAGGGGTTTTCAATCCTTACCGTACTCTAACATACCCAACATCACTAATACATATGTTTTTATTCTTTTAACAGGTGTTGAGGAAAGAAATAATGAGTTTCAAGAACCTCTGGATTTGAGGTCAAATCCTTTTCAAGGGGGAGAGAATGATGCAATCCTACCCCCAAGGGCATTAGATAGAAGACTCCAAGAAGATTGGGCCAAAGATGCAAGAGAAGGCCCTAGGGGTTCTCTTGAGCCTTAGGGTAGATTTCGGGCCCATGGACTAAGTATGAGCCCACTTATCTTTGTACATATTAGATTAATGTTTCATTAATTTTGGGTCTTGTATTTAGGGCTCCATAATGTAGGTAGGGTACCCTAGAAATATAGGATTTTTCAGCCGTTGTATTTTAGGGCACCTAGACTAGTTTTTGTACTAGGGGTAGTTTTGTAATTTCACATGCACTAAGTGAATATTTGATGCGTGTGGTTGGAAATAAATTTAATTGAATTGGTAGAAGCCCAATCCAATTAAATTTTAGAGGAGGAGGTGAGCATTTGCTTACTACACCCCATTGCCACATCATATAGTCACACTTTGTGCATGTCCTTCATGCTTTACATGCCTCATGACTCCTAAGCACACTTAGTGGAGAATCTTGGAATTGATCTTGGATTAGTGGGCTGAACCATAACTAAAATTCGCTAATCATAATTAGTGAAATTTTGGCTCCAAAGTTTGGCTTCACAAATTCAATTTCAAATTCAAGTAAAATTTGAATTGAAATTCAAATTTCCCTCCAATTTTGTGTGCCACTTAGGCTATAAATAGAGGTCATGTGTGTGCATTTTTTTGAACTTTGATCATTTGAATATTAACTTCAGATTTGAGAGCTCTTTTAGAGCACAAAATTTTGTGCTCTTCTCTCCCTCTCCCTTCATTCATCTCCTTCTTCCTCCAAGCTCTTATCCATGGCCTCCTATGGTGGTGAGCTTCTTCTAGACTCATCCTCTCCTTGAAGTGGCATCTCCTCTCTCTCTTCCTTCTCCATTCCGCTGCCATTCATCTTCCAAGAAGCAAAGGAATCCATTGATGAAGAAGATCCTAGACCTACAAGCTCTAATGGAGCTTACATCACATTTAGTGTATTTAATAGGTTAAATATCACTTTTGGTCCATTATGTTTTAGTGTTATTTTGTTTTGGTACATCAAGTTTTAAAAGTCTCATTTTAGTCTTTTCTTTGATTTTTTGTTAAAAACGTTCAACACTATCACTGATTTAAATTGTGAAATAATTAATGTAATATAGATGCGACTAAAAACCACTACTATATGTAATAATTTTTTAAACAATACTTAATTGCACCTTTTACCCTCTTTTTTTTAATTTTTGGCAAATTTTATCCCTAACTTTTTAAATTTGGCTAATATTTCCCCTAACTTTTAAGAATCTTGCAAATTTTATCCTCTATCATTTATCCATTAATAGGTACACAAGTTGGGGGTAAAATTTGCCATAAAAATAATAAGTTGGAGATAAAAAGTGCAATTATGCTAATAGTAAAATGATGGAGGGTAAAATTCTCAAAATTCTTAAAAGTTGAAGGTAATATATGCCAAAATAAAAAGTAGAAGTAAAATTCACAAAAAATTAAAAAGTTAGGATAAAAATTCAATTAAACCTTTAAAAAAACAATCTCAATGATTATGATGAACAATAATTATTAGATTTAATACTATCGGTCATGAAAAATAATTTCTAATTTAATTCATCGTAGAATTTAATAAAACTTTTAAATCTTAATATAACAAAATAAAATAATATTAAAACATAAGGGATTAAAAATAAGAACTATATTATAATAATGGAACTCGCTGATAAGGAAACATTTTACACGAGTCATCTTTGTAGGCATTTTTGGCAAATATCCACTATTTCAAAAGCATTCTATTTTTAAGCAATAACACTACAGTAAGTTCACAGGTGTGTGGGTTTTCAAATTTCAAATGTAAATCTTTTCTCAGTTCTCTATTCAACTCAGACTCTTCTGATCCAATGAAACCCCCTTACCCGTTCCCCAAATTGATGGCGTCGACAATAAAGGTATAGCAATCTATCTCTTTCTTCTCATTCTAACGATGTCATTTTACATCATCCATTCACCATTACCATTCAATTTCCCTTGGCAGAGCTGAAAGCGCAGATTGAGAGCTACTTCAAGGGTGATGGGCACGTGCTCCCGTCGATCATGGAGGCGACTCTGAAGTGGAAGTTGTCGGGGAAGCTCGAGGGCACCAATGACAAGCTCATGGAGGAGCTCCGCATGTGCCCCCTGGACGATGTCGACGATTGGGACTTCGAGGACATTAACTATAATGATGAGGAGATCAACGATTTGTACAACGCTGACAGAGACATTCCAGGCATCGACTCTGATGTCTTTTCTGCCTCCTCAGGTAGCGGTTGGAAAAATAAATTGATCAACATGCTTTTGATTCTCTCCTTTACATTTCCCCTATTTTTTAAACTTTTTTTTAGGAAAACCCCAACTTTGTCAATCCCCAACTTCTCTTTCCTCTTCTTTATAGCTCTCAGCAGATACCTATCCCACCACTATGTTCTTCGTCAAAAAGGAGTAGAGCTGTAGAGTTCCATAATTTGTATGAAAAGGTTCTATTTTTATCTTTCAATTTTATGAGAAATATTTCTATTTTTCTTAGTTTTCATTGATGATTTTCATGTGTGCAGAGAAGGAGGAGTAGGATTAAGGAGAAAATGAAAGCCTTGCAGAATTTAATTCCAAATTCCAACAAGGTACTATATCTCTTCATATATTTATAATCATTTGCATCTTCATTAAGTTGATTAATCTTACAAAATACTACTATTCTCTATTTTTAGAATTTTCTTTTCTTGATGATTCCTTTGTGTTTGTTTTCAATAGACAAACAAAGCTTTAATGCTAGATGAGGCCATAGAATATTTAAAGCAACTCCAACTTCAAGAGCAAGTGAGTTTTCTTTCATTCGGCTTGTGATATTGTATTAATCACCTCTTTGGATATGTCTTATGTTCCCTACTTAACTCATGTATTCTTATGTCCTCTACATTTAGTTACTTAAGAATGAAGTTTAGAATGGTTCATATTGATGATGGTTAAACAAACTTTGTCCTTACTTTGTTTAGGGATTTATAGCCACATTATACTATGTAGAGGAATGTGAAATTCTTACTCAGAACGAATGACGTCGTGGCACTAACCATGGAGGAGGACCCATGCAAAGGATCACAAAGGAAGTGTTGTAAGGTTTACTGTAGTGGTGGTTCTAGTTCCAGTTTGTGTTCATGTTCATGTTTTTCTCTTTGGGATGCGATGATCAATTTTCTTATGATGGCAGTTAAAGTGTGATGGAATTTTACAGTTAAAGAGCCTATAAAGTTTAATGAATTTGGTGAAAGCATTAAACTCAATCTTTTTTTTTCATGGCAAACATTATTTTACTATACTTTGCTTCATTCACATGATGCTACTTTTTTTGGTCAATTAAATGAAAAGGGTGGATAACATTTGATCCTTATGAATCAAGATATAATTGAAAGTGGTGCCTAGAATTTATCTAAAAATATTTTAACTGATATCATTCACATGATGCTATTTCATTTTTCAATTAAATGAAAGAGGTGGGTAACATTTGTAATGAATGTCTTTGGTTAGGTTGGGTGTTAAGCTCGAAACGGATTTGCATCAGGTGAAAGGATGGATTTGGATTTATTTGACAATGACATCAATTTCTTGAATTGTTGTGGTTCTGAGTGTATTCTTGAATTGTTTTGCTTCATTGTGTTAACTGTTAAGAAGCAAGAATTGATAGAATAAAAATTGAAAGATGTTGATGTTGCTATATTAGCTATTTGTGTAGCTTTGGCAAAGGGTATGAACAAGGATGACCTTGCTCGAATGGTAAAGGAAGAAAAAAAAAAGTTGGAAATCATATGGCTGGTCTCATTGCTAAGCTCCATCTTCATAGGAATTGCATGACTTTAGTGTGGATGTTGCTATATTAGTTGTTTGTGTAGCTTATTGCCAAGCTAGACTTTTTTTTGTTACATATGTTAGTTACTGTAACATTAAAAAATACAACACTATCATTACACAGTACACAAATTCACCAAAACAATCAAAGTGTGTTGCTAGGTGCACCCAGCATTTTTGCTGGTGCATCCAGCAATTCATGTAAAAAGACTTATGTACCCCTAGCTTAATTTTTAAAAAACAAAACAATTCAGTATCTCTCCCTCCATCCCTCCCTCCCGTGTTGGCCTTCTTCTTCCTCCTCACCCCTCACCATTTTTTCTTCTTCTTCCTGACCCCTTACCTCACCTCACTCGCGTTCTTCTTCCTTTCACTCTACCCTGGTCTCAAAAAAGCTTCACCCACCATCGTCATCCTCCACGCCGTGTTTGTTCCCCCCGTGAGTGTCGTCTTCTTCCTCCGTGTCGGGAGTCCGTGTTCTGCAACCGCGCCGCCATTGATGTTGAGTAGCCCAGGAAAATTGAGGGTACTGGTCAAGTTGATCCTTAAGAAACTTACGAATCAACTTGATCCGTAAGTTTCTTCAACAGCTTACGGATCAAGTTGATCCGTAAGCTTCTTATGGATCAACTTGATCCGTATGAAGCTTACGGATCAACTTGATCCGTAGTCTTCAATTTTAATTTTTAAAATTGGGAAATATTTGATAAATAGTGAGTTTTTTGAAATTAGGATTTAGGTTTAGTTGATTAAGTTTATAATAGTTTGAAATTTGGGGGATTATGTGTAGAATATAATAACATTTGAATTTGGTGTCTTGTTGTTCTGAAATTTGCAGCTTACTCATCAAGGTTCTTTCTTTCTTACAAGGTGTTTGTTTGAACTTTGAATTGTAAGTACTTTATATATTATAGACTTTTTTTCAACATTGAGTATTACTTTGGTAGAAGATTAAATAATACCTGTAATTTGGATCATTCTTATTAGATTGTTGTCACAATTTGGTTTGTCAATTTAGCAAGAGCATTGGTAACTGTGATGTTGTATATTATATTCTTGGAACCTGTAGGGGCTTTTTTGGTCTGAATTAAATTTTACTATGCACACCGCATTTTTGGTTTACTATGCACACTATATTTAGTTCACAACAATTTGGTCATCTTGGCCTAGTTCGAGCTGTAATTGAAGGCAATCTCTTGGTCTTAACCCTCCCAAATATCCAAGCCCTTCTTCTTTTCTCCTTTTGAAAAAAAAGGGGTTTATGTCTCTTGAGCAACACAATTTTCTGAAAAAGAATTTTAGTCAAAGAGGCAAAACATTTTACCTTCTCTTGTGAGGAATGTGTGTCCCATAAAAAGAGATTCTTAAACATGCTAAACCAACCCTTCTTAACCATTTAACAATATCACATGGACCAACTTCAGTTTCTGTGATCTGAGAAAATGCTCATAAGAATCCTCTCTTACATGGCAGATATTTTGGTGTTTAGTTATCTAATGGTCCCAGGTCAGGTTGAACAAGTAGATGGGTGAAAGCATAGATTTAAAAGCGTATACTAATTGTACAATGTTAGACTGTTAGTCAATGTTTAGTAAAAGTTACTTTTTGTTTATTTTGACCTTAGTACTCACAATGGTGGAAGTATATGCAAAATCCTTATATTACATAGAAATAACATCTAATACACAAAACAACAGGTACATTGGATAATCCTTTAGGTCCTGAAATTGTTATTTATTGAAAAATACATATTTTTATAATTTGATTTGCTTTCCTAGTTGAATATATTGTCTAACAAGGATCAACTCTCCTGAAAGCCATCATTGGAGTGCATATTAAAATTTAAATGAGGATAATGCACAGGCTTATTGTGCCTCATTTTAGAATTCAAATTTAATTAGTATAATCTAGTTGACAAGAATAAAGCTCTTGAGTCTTGACCGCTTAGTCATGTAGATGTTTTAATATAATGTCAAAGACCTACACTTAAAAGTTAAGCTGAAGGTTCAAGATTAGTCTTATATCTTCTATTATTACCAATGTCTTTTTTAGTTGTTGTTGTCATTTAGAGTAAGTAGTGAAGCAACCTAATTGAGTAGCAAGTTAGGAAAATTGTTTTTGATCCAAAGATTAAAGTTAGCTCACATGCAAGAATTTGTTAGACCTTTCTTTTTCGTAAGGGAAGTAGAGAATAAATTGAATGAAGCTCGGTTTGAGCCAAAATGTTTGAGGTTGAGTGTTCTTTGTCTATTATATGTCAACTTTTAAATCTAAACATTAGACTTGTCCTAAAAAGAAGGAACAATGTGCAGACTTTGTCATAGAAGTAACTTCTTATAGGCATAAATAGTCGTTACAAAGACCAAAACATGCACATTAATAAAAACTTTGGTTTTTAGAGTAATTTTAACATTAATGCACACAAATCAAGATAATTAAAAAAATGATGAATGTGATGCAACATCCCAGTATTTTACATTCCCATCTGTATTTTACATTCCCATCTTATGAAATCTAATTAACTCTTTAAAGAGGACTAGAATTGAATCACCATTTAAGAGAACTAGGAGCTTGGAAAAAAAGCGTAGTGTGGTCGCTAAAATCAGATGGGATAGATTTGTAAAAAAATATTAACATTGGGTTTGATAGATTTGTAATTTTCTAAAATTTCTAAAAAATACATATTTAAATTAAAATTTTCAAATACATAAATGAAATCCTAACAACCTTTCAAATAAATAATTGACTGAATGACAGCCCTACAGTCAATGAAATCCTGACAACTTGCATGACTTTGAGGCAATGAAATTTGTGTTAGACCAGTGAAATTTGAGTGAATGAAATCAGTGATGGAATTTGTGGTAGACATTTGTAGATCATGGTTAGGACCCGAGGATTAGGTTGTGCCTTAGGTCACGATATTGGCAAAGGTGTGGGCAGAGGAGATTGTGATGATTCTGATGATGCTCTATAACGTCGATGGCCTACGGCATCCACACGCAGACAACGAGTACCTGTCACTATTGCAGACGATGAGCCAGTGGTCCCTACGACAGAGGCTGATGGAGCTTCGGTTGAGGCTGACGTATATGCGGATGAGCCGATGGCAGGAGGTGATGTATAGGACACTGGGGCAGCCACTCCTGCAGACACAGGCACACAGGCTATTGAGGATGAGCTTGAGGGATTTCTGGGTGGTCCAAGGGACCCATCTGTGCTTACCGAGTATGCGGATCACGTTGTAGGCAGCGTATGGACGGGAGATGTATTTATAATATTGAATTTTAGTTAGTTGTTAATTATACTTTATAATTGAAATTTTTTTTTCTTTAAAAGATGATGTTAACAAATTGTGTGTTCCTTTATACTTCAATTCAGGAGCATCCTGAGCTGAAGTTATCCTCTCACGGGAGGAAGGTGCATAGTTTAGGCAGGCATGTCCCTGCCATTGAGGGACTAGTTGCTGGAACAGGACTAAGTCCTCTGATCGCATGTTCGATAGACACTGGCGAATGGGGACTTTTGTCGTCATTTGTCGAGCGGTGGCACCGGGAGACTTCTAGTTTCCATCTCCCTATGGGAGAGGTAACGATCACGCTGGACGACGTCGCGTCTCTTCTGCATCTGCCCGTGGTTGGCGACTTGCATGCCTTTCAGCCCGTGCATGTGGATGATGTTGTACAGATGCTGGTGGAGTTATTGATGGTCACTGCAGAGGCTGCCAGGGCTGAGACAGCGCAGTGTCGTGGACCGTACGTACACCTGCAATAGGTATGTGATATCTATGAGCGCCGATGCCAGGCAGGACATTGGACAGTTGCGGCTCGCGCATTTCTTCTTCATCTTCTGGGTTGCACTCTTTTCGCTAACAAGAGTGCAACCAATGTTCATGTTGTGTTTTTGGAGGCCCTTCGTGACCTCAGTCAAACTAGGAGTTACGCATGGGGAGTAACTACGCTGGTGCATATGTACGACCACCTGAATGATGCTTCTATCAGCACTAGTCGACAGCTTGGTGGTTACATCACACTGTTGCAGGTAACAAACATGTTTTTGATTTGTTGAGGTTCAACAATGTTTAACTTGAAATTTTTTTAGACTTTCATTATTAATTTTTATGATTTTCATGTTACCTCTGTAGTGCAGGATATACGAGCACTTTCCCTCAGTCACGGAGTCCACTACTGATCCGGACTACGACGAGGATTCACTGTGCGCCTGTAGGTGGATTGCTACGAAGAAGACCGTGAAGAGCATACGTACACCAACGTACAGGGAGCGCCTGGACCGACTCCGGATTCCAAATGTCTGTTGGATCCCATATGGGGAGCACCGACCGGTCCGAGACTTCCATATGATTTCATGTTATTCCGGTCTACTGCGTTGGGGGCCCGTTGTTGTGTATTACCGACTAGAGAGGGTCATGCAGCAGTTTGGATACACCCAGACCATTCCTGCTCCACCTGCCAATTCATGGGTGTCGTTTGATGATATACACGATAGGTGGATGCACTATTCAGACCATATGGCTGCAACAGGTGACAATTGCGTTGTGCCAGGGCAATGTGCCAGTGACTACATGGACTGGTTCTTCTGCATTTTGCATTCGTTCATGACACCGGGCCAGCCTTCAGATCCTCGGGCAGATGGTCATGCTACGCAGCCTAGAGTTGCCACTCAGGATCTAGACACAGATATCCGTCCGGTCATGGAGCCAGCAACACCGTCGACATCTGCAAGGTCCGATGTGGCCGAGCCGAGACATGCAGTGGTAAGTGTTACTAATAATTTACGTCATTTACGTCAATTTTTTCATAATAATTTGTCTAATTTGTTTTTTTTGTATTTGACAGGAAGCTTGCCATGCGATTGCGGAGAGGTTGGAGAGCCATCTCAACCTAGGGGTGGTCACGCCAGGCACATCGACACATGAGCTGATCGAAGAATGCCTTAGGATTGCCAGGAGTGTCACACAAGACGAGCTAGTATATGTTAGTTCCCGATGCAGGCAGCGCACAGATCAGTCGTAGTTTATTTGCACATTTTATATTGAAATTTGATGTATATGTTAGGATTGCCTAATCTAACTTAATGGATGATATTAGGATTGTGATCAACTCGCTGCCTATTAAATAATTTTTTGAAAAGTGTTTTTTTAAATATGTTTTAAAATTTAATTATCGCTATACTAGGTATAATTGTAAGCACCTGGTTGATGTCGTCTAGATGATCGATCCAATCATGAATCATAAAATCCAAGGGCTCGACAAAATAAATTAATAACAAATCAAACTAATGATAAGCTCATCAACTGAAACAGTCAAAATTAAGCTCAACTAGCAGTAATAATTTTCATGTTTATAATTAGTTTTTTTCATCTTAATTAATATTTGTGTGAATTTGTTCATTAAAGATTAATCTTTACTGGAGAGCTTTACTAATCATCTTAAGTAGGATTTCTTGATTCAATCATATTTTTTCATTCAAAATATTTAGATCCAAGATTTTGCTTAAGGAAATCAAACATAATTAGTAATAATTTAAGATCTTAACTCATTGGGACCAACAAAAGTAGTTATTCTTCTTAATTTGTCTTCTCAGATAAAATATCCGTATTTCTTAGTTCCTTAAATTTGGTGTAACATTTATATTTTATTTTAAGAGACTAAAAAATAAAACCTTCTAATTTGAAGCATTATACATTATATTAAATTAATAATTGACTCATATAATTTATTTATTTTCTTGATTTCCATATTTTGCATCAGAGTTAAATATACTTTGTTAAATATTTTTAATTAGTTCAACATTAAATCATTTTAATTTGTGACAAAATATATTTTAATTAAATTTTAATTTTATAGTAGTTTCTTTTAAAAAAAATGAACTACTCGAGTTTAAATAGTTTGTCTAATTGTAATCTTTAAAACTACATGAATTCAAACAATACATTAACTTCAACATAGTCGAACGAAATTAAATTTGAATCAACTACTACAATTAACTCATGCTAATTTTGTGACAAGGACAACTCGTCTTCCATTTCCATTACAGGTTTATTGAAAACAACTAAAATTTCTATTGGCCCAATCTTTTTCCAGTAGTTAGACTCAATTAACACCTTCATCACGTCATCGTTGGTTTTGAGTTCAATTATTTTGAATTTGATAACTTTTTCTGAATACTCATGGTGGCTTGGTTGTCGAAAAAACAATCGTCTTACCGTTTGTGTTTCGTGAATACCATAAGGGGGAATCTCATGAGGCGCAACTTGCTTGATCAAATCCTTCAGTTCATCCATGGTACATCTGGAAGGAATGTCAAACTTTTTGGGATTTTTTCCTGTGAACAAGTAACCAACAAACTCATTTTGGCGTGACATGTTCCACCTCCCATTGTAATATAGCAGGACATCATGAGTAGGGGTCATAGTGGCTTGAAGTAAGTTTAAAATACCATCTGGTGTTCTAGCAATGGTACATAATAACTCAATCGGACCAACAAACAAAAATTGATGATTACACATTAACATTGTGTTAACACCAACATCATTTTTCAGTTGCAAACATTGAAACCGAAATTGATTACCTGCATATGTGAAAGGCTGCCGGTAGTAAATCTCATCCAAAAATTGCTTGTCGGTTAGCTTAAGGGTATTGTGTATTCTAGTTGTTAACGCTTGAAAATCACAACCATTAGGTACTCGAATGGGAACTGGAGTGGAAGCTTGAAAACAAACACCATTGTCATTGTGAACAATGGATCCATTTGGAAAAATAAAACCTAATGTGGAGTTCACAACTGTCTAACTGCTTGTCTCTCCCAATAATGCCATAGTTTTTTTGTAAGAGTTGGGTTATGACTGAAACTTGTGGTGCTTTACAGTGTTAGGCGGTGTCATATATATAGATGAGTTTTAATATCAGTGCTGCATTTTTTAAGAATTAAAAATACGCGTGCACATGCTTTCCGTATGTGTTGTCAACTACACCAATGACGTGACACGCTTTACCTTGTATCAGATCTGCATGTGTAGTCATGTTGTGCAAGGTCCTGTCATGCGCTTTATGTTAACGCAGACAACAATTTATCATACATGCTTTTTCACAATGTGTTGTCAACTCAGACAATGATATATCATACATGCTTTTTTAGAATTAGGAAATAATTTTGTTGTGGACGTAACAAATATACAAAGACACATAAATGTAATGTGAAAATCCAATTCAAAACGATCAGTCATTATAAATTACATGTTCAATCATCATTTATGTCAACATAGTCTCTGTTGAACATCAAGAAGCTCTTGTAATGCTGCATTCTGCTAATATATGGAGTTAGCCATGGCTTTGCCTGAGGATGACAATTGCTAGACCATAACAATGCTACAGGCGGTAAATGACAACGTTCTTTTAAATAAACATGTTGTACATGCGAAAAAAGTGTTAACTCAATCCTACAAAACTCATTGCATAAATATAAAAAAAACACTTCATATCTACAATGTACCTCAACAAAATTATTGTCATACACATGGCCGATACAAATTATACGATGCAATGAAGAATTTGCCAGCGGTTGACTTCTAAGAGGAAAGAATGTCATGCTTTGTTGTTTAGACAAGGATACAATGATTACATTATATCTTGATGCAATGACATGTTCCATGTTCGTTATATCCATCCACTTATCCGTAGTCACCTAAATGAAACAAATATACACGTCAAACATAATTGTAAAGTTAAGTATTAAAAAGCAAAAACATAACTTACATACCTTGGTTAACCCATCAACATGTAGTGACATCCTTAATTCCTCAAATCTCTCTGTGCCACCAAAGAGCTGGGTATAGTCTTATGAGAATTTCCCAAGTTCTTTAAGAAGATGGTAGCGAACCACCGACCAAGAGTCTTCACCTATACCTAATAAACCGGCAACTGACCGATATCCACAGTTACCATCAGCTTTGACACCAACAATCTTATCAATGAAGTTGTACATAAATGGCTGAAACTGATCCAACATGGGCATCATCGTTCTTTGATTCGGTTGCTCAGAGGATGATGCAGTACGTCTCACCAACGAATTGCTATTTTTCATAGATTCAAAGGCATCTACATACTCCTAGTAAGATGGATCGCGCTTTGTTGACCTTGGGTTCCAGCTCATAGGTTTCTTTGGTGCCCCCTTTGTGTTAACCTTTGCTGGAGGAGGACACATCAAATTCTGATTAGGGTATGCAATTTCCCAAAGTTTAGTCTTCAGAGTAAACTTGCCACAAACATCAAGTTCTTCGAATCTTTTGGATGTTGTTCATGGCATCTGATGGAAGCTTGCTTGTGGAGCTTTTATGGAGGCTGGATCTTTGAGCTTCAATGAGGTCCTTCAATGGTGATTTTACACCATGGAGATGCAGCATAAGGCAAAGGAGAAGAGGATAGGGGAGGCACCATCCACTAGGGAATAAGCCAAGGAAGAAGGAGCTTCACCACCAAGAATTGCCTTGGATAAGAAGCTTGAAGAGGATGCTTTAATGAAGGAAAAGAAAGAGAGAAGGGGGGAGCACGAAATTGAAGGAATAAAAGAGGGAGAGAAGTTGAACTTTGAGTTGTGTCTCACAATACTCTCATTCATCAAAGTTACAACAAGTATTACACATGTTTCTATTTATAGACTAGGTAGCTTCCTTGAGAAGCTTTCTTGAGAAAACTTCCTTGAGAAGCTTCTTTGAGAAAACTTCCTTGAGAAGCTAGAGCTTAGCTACACACACCCCTCTAATAACTAAGCTCACCTTCCTTGAAAAGATTCCTAAAGAAGCTAGAGCTTAGCTACACACACCTCTCTAATAGCTAAGCTCACCTCCTTGAGATGAGAAGCTAGAACTTAGCTACACACCCCCTATAATAGCTAAGCTCACCCCTATCACAAAATACATGAAAATACAAAAAAAAAGTCCCTACTACAAAGACTACTCAAAATGCCTCGAAATACAAGGCTAAAACCCTATACTACTAGAATGGCTAAAATACAAGGCCTAAACGAAGAAAAAAACCTATTCTAATATTTACAAAGATAAGCGGGCTCATACTTAGCCCATGGGCTCAAAATCTACCCTAAGGCTCATGAGAACCCTAGGGCCTTCCCTTGGATCTCAGGCCCAATCTACTTGGAGTCTTCTATCCAATGCCCTTGCGGGGTAGGATTGCATCAGCATCCCACACACTGCATAAGCCTCCAAGGCTATTTTGTAACAATCTTTTTAAAGACGAGTGAGTAGATTCAACCCTACATTTCAAATACACAAATAAAAATAAACATATACAATAATACAATTCCATCAATTCATCAACGTTAATAGAAATAGTTGAACAATTTCATACCTGTTTGTTGTTGTGTTTCCTAAGTGCATCACCTTATTAGTCCAGGCGGAAACAAATTTTTCCTTGTGTAGTATTGTCCATGTTTCCTTGACATAGTCAACAAACATTGGCCTAGGTGAGCAAGCCATTTCGAACTTCTTCAGGCATTCAACAAACTACTGTTCTGAAGGACAATCAGTCAGACATCCCCAGCAATCCATGACATAATCCCAAGCATTTTTTTGCCCAATTAGTGATTTACATTTGGCCTTCACATTCTTGTTTATGTGAAAGCTGCACAACAAATTTGTACAATCAGGGAATACAGCCTTCACTGCATTCATCAATGTTTGGTCTCTGTCAGTGACAATAACTCCAAGGAGGGCATCATGCTTTAATAAAAGGCCTCGGAAGCGTTGTAAAGCCCATACCAAATTATTAACGCGTTCACACTCCACATATGCAAAACTGACAGAGAATGTCATCCCAGTCGGTGTCACCCCAACAAAATCGAGCAGTGGGAATATGTACCGGTTTGTTTTGTAGGTGTTGTCTATCAAAAACACCAAATTACATGCGTTGACTAACTTCACTGCATCAGGGTAACACCAAAAGATATCACGAACCACGTCTTCATCCTTTATTTTGTGCCAATGAATATACTGATCACGTTCAAGAAACTTCATCAGATGTTGCATTTCAAGATCGCTTCCTCTTATGGAAGAACGGAATGCACTTCTTGCATTGCATATCTGTTTAATGGTCGTACAACTATTGGCATTGTGTTCCTTCAGAGTTAGCAAAATGTTTCTTGGATTCACCATGGACTTCGTCATATCAGCAATAAGTTTTTTTTCAGCTTTAGTCAATCGCCCCGCATATGGATGTCCAACTAATGAGTTGGCCAATTCATGATTATGCACTCCACAAATCAACTTCACCATCCAGCCTTATCCTCCAAACACTGGCTTGCAACGAAGCTTGAAGGGACACCCACATTTCCTAGTCCTAGTGTCTCTTCTGATAAATTCTTTCTTCCTACACCTATACTCACCACTCCTTTCATAGCCAATTAACACAAACGAAGTCCTTCCTCTACTACCTGTGTTTGTGTCTGACCTTATAATCACCGCCACAAGTCCTTTTTCATGAGCAACGGATCGAGCCCACCGCAAAACATCCTCTCGGCTATCAAACACCTATAAAGCAATCCACATAATTTAAGTTTTCTACCAATATTCATTTTATTAAATCTCTCACAAACATGAACATTATAACCTGAGAAGTATTGAACGCATCGGAACAATCAACATGTGGATCATTCGCACCACATGCTTCTTCATTTTGATAATTCATATCCACTTCTTCAAACATTATACTTTCATACATCCACTCATCTTTTTCCATCTAGCCAACTCAAATAAAAAATGACTATACAAACAAATTAATAATTTAAAAAAAGAGGGAAATGTTGGATCAAGTGGCCTCAGAATAATTAAGAAGGAGGGGTTGAATTAATTATGAACGTGTCTTGACTAATTAAAAATTTATCCTTCATAATATTACTAGATTCAATTAGGCTTTACTACTAAGTTATGAGAAAGTAAAGAACAGAAACAATAACTTAGACAAAAGTAAAGCGAAAATAAAAAGTGCACAGTGGAAAGATAAAGAGTGTAGGGAAGAAGAAGACAAATACAAGATTTATACTGGTTCAGCAACAACCCATGTCTACATCCAGTCCCCAAGCAACCACCGGTTCTTGAGATTTCCAATAATCTTGTAAAATCCTTTACAAGCAAAGATCCACAAGGGATGTACCCTCCCTTGTTCTCTTTGAACAACCAAGTGGATGTACCCTCCACTTGAACTGATCCACAAGAGATGTACCCTCTCTTGTTCTCAGTATTACAACCCAAGTAGATGTACCCTCTACTTGTACCACAAAGGATGTACCCTCCAATGTGTCAAGACAAAGAATTCTTAGGTGGTTAGTCCCTTGAATCTTTGTAAGGGGAAACAAAAGATATCTCAGGCGGTTAGTCCTTTGAAATCTTTTGTTTAAAGGGAAGAGGAAGAATCAAAAGAATTCTCAGGCGGTTAGTCCTTTGAATCTTTTGGCAAGAGGAAGAAGGAATGAAGAAGAAGAATAGCACAAGTTTTTGGACAATGAACTTTTCTTGAATGAAGAAAGTTTTGAACAAAAACTCTTAGAAGAATGCTTTGAATGAATGAAAGAAATTTGAAAGTTGTCACTTTAAAACTCGTGCCATGGTCACATATTTATAGTCATTTGATGACTCAAGTTAAAAGTTTATGACTCTTGGCAATTTCTTTAAAACTAGTCACTTTTTAAAAGTTGTGACTCTTTTGAAAACTAGTCACTTAAAGGTTGTGACTTGTGAAAAAATCTTCAGAAACAAGTCACTTTAAAAATTGTGTGGTAATTTATTTTTCAAAATAAGTCACTGGTAATTGATTATCATTGTAGCGTAATCGATTACACATCAACAAATGTGACTCTTCATGTTTAAATTTAAAAATCAAAACATTTAGAAACACTGGTAATCGATTACAAGTATTGTGTAATCGATTACACAAGTTTGAAATGATTTGAAAATGTTTAATCACAAGTTGTGACTCTTGAAATTTGAAATCTAACGTTTTAAAACATTGGTAATCGATTACATGATTATGGTAATCGATTACAACTTTGTAAATCAGTTTGAAAAGAATGTTGGCTACTGGTAATCGTTTACCAGAGAGTAAAACTCTTGGTAAAAGTTTTTTCTTTTGAAAATCTTTTGATCAAAATTGTGCTATTCAATATTTTGAAAAACTCTTTTAATACTTATCTTAATTGAGTCTTCTCTTGAATCTTCACTTTAACCTTGAATCTTGATTGAACGACTCTTTGATTCTTGAAACTTGTTTTGATTGAACGACTCTTTGATTCTTGAAACTTGCTTTGATTGAATGACTCTTTGATTCTTGAAACTTGCTTGACTCTTGATTCTTGACTTGAGTCTTTGGCATCAACAAAATAATCTTGGAAAACATTGCTTCCATAGGAAACTTAATTAAAAAAACATAAAATATAAAAAAAATTACTCTTACGGAACAACTTGATCCGTAAGTTACTTACGGAACAACTTGATCCGTAAGTGACTTTTAAGTGATTACGGATCAACTTGATCCGTAAGTGACTTATGCATCAACTTGATCCGTAAGTGACTTACAAATCAAGTTGATCCGTAAGTCACTTACGAATCAACTTGATCTGTACGTTTCCCATAACAACTTACGGATCAAGTTGATCCGTAAGTGACTTACAGATCAAATTGATCCATAACTGATCCGTACGTCCCTGATTGATGCACCACCTTCTGCGTACCTCGTATGCCGCCAACGACCACCGCAATGCTCAACACCGATACCTTCACCTTCACCGCACCTAACCGTTCACAACGAACCCACAAACCAGAGACAAAAAACTTTTCATACTTATCTTGATTAAGCCTTCTCTTGATTCTTGAATTGACTAACCCTTCTCTTGATTCTTGAATTGACTAACCCTTCTCTTGATTCTTGAATCTTGAGTCTTGAATCTTGATCTTGATTCTTGAGATCTTGAACCTTGAATCTTGATTCTTGACTCTTAACTTTCCTCTTGAGTTTTGAATTCTTCTTGATTCTATCTTGAACTCTTGAATTGTTCTTGATTCTATCTTAATCAGTTGAGTTGTTCTTTGATTGATCTTTGAATTTTTTGTCATCACCTTTGTCATCATCTTTTGTTATCATCATTGTTATCATCAAAACATCTTTGAATGAATCTTGATTCACCATGAAGCTTTGCTTCTAAAAAAACAGACCAAATTTAAATTATGTAACAAAGTTTTGTAAACTTATTATTACGAACTCTCTCAATATGTAATTTTCAAAGTCTTATTTTTTAAAAGAAAAAACAAATCTATCCAGCATGATTATTGGTTCGGTAATGGAGTAAACATTCTAAGTGGTGAGACTTTCCATGTCTTAAAAAAATCAAATTTATGTTACATTTATGTAATTTGTGCCATTTTTTTCTTATTATTCTTTTATTATTTATTATTTTCTTAAACAAATGTTTTAATAAAAAAGTAATATTTTTATCCTGATAATTTTAAAATTTATTTTATAATTTTTTTCCAAAAGATAAAAATATAAAATATAAAATTAGAATTTTTTTAAAAGCAACTAAGAAAATTTATGCTCAATTTTAGGGAAGAAACTTTTTTTTATTAAGATAGAAATTATATATTAAAATATAAAATATGTTGTGTATTATAGATAAATGTCTTCATGAATATAATAAATAAACACAAAATTTTAATATTATTTTTGATTTTTTGTAAATTTGATTTGTTTTCCTACTTATTTATTTTACAAGATATCATGACATTATTTTCTTTTATAAAATATCTACATTCATAATAATTCTTATATAGTACTAAAAAAAACGATGCAGTGCACGGATCCAAAAACTAGTTTAACTTATTTAATATGATATCTCTCAAAGGCAAAGTAAAACCATCTCCTCCGTGTCTCTCCCACACTGATTGCAAACACGAACAAGTAATTGAAACTCCTACAGTTGAATCAGAAACACTCCACGCCTACGCTATTGCCTTATAATCTTTGTTCCACGCTTTTCCCTCTCCTCTTCGCACACAGCCTTCCTTCCTAGGGTTTCATCCAATTATGAACTGTGAAGTGTGCCAGCTCAAGGAACTGGAACTGGAGCATTTTGAGATACGCGAGGTCTTGCGATGTAATTCTTCAACTCTCTATTGTTACTCGCTTTTCGGATTATGATTTTTTTTATTTTATTTTATTTTTATATCGTTGCGTTTTGTTGAATTGCGATAATCAGAGTAACGGTGTTGCAGGCATATTGCACACGATCGTCTTTCACCGTGCCTTGGGTCTCGTGCGCCCTAAAGACGTTGACTTGGAGCTATTTGACGTCACTTATGTACTTTTTTAATCTCAATTTGTTGATGTTATCACGTGTGCGCGAGTTATTCTCTTAGAAATCCTATTTAACTGTGTCTTATGTACAATAAAATACACCGATAATTTAAGTAATTGTTTGGTTTCAGTTGAGTTATCCAACTCCAAATCACCAGATAAAGTGATTTTAGATTAATTTTTAACATGTTTGATCTCAAGCTGAAATATCGATTATGGGTTTAGAATTGATTTTGAGTTGAAGCAATTTTAGGTTGTTTTCACATTGAATCAGAAATTTTGTACTGAATTTTAATATTAACTTGCTTTTAGGATAAAAACACCTAAACATAATCTGAAATAACTCTAATCAGAATCAATTTTACGAAATCAATTTCATTTAAAATCAATTTTGCAAACACTCACTCAAATACACACTAAACTTATTGTGCTTTGTTTTGGTTTTTATCTCATTTTCTGTGTGAAGGTGCAATGTGGAGAGGCAGAGCTTGAAAAGAAAATAGATGAGAAGATTGAGCAGTTTGTTTGTTGGGTGGAGAAGCACCCAAACAAGAAGAGTCAGGTCAGCGATGTGATGAAAATGGTGCTAGTAGGTTTTTTGTCTTTGGTTTTTGTTTTACTGTAAATAATTTTTTTGATAGGGTTGTGAATTGGATGGTGCAGATATGTTTATCTTTCTATGAGGTGAAGAACAAACAGGCGTCTTGGTTCAGTAACAAGATTGAACGTTTGTATTGGGAGCAGTGGTATATTAATCTGAATGTGGCCCAGCATCCGAAGGCACATTCTAGCAAGTATCATCATTCCAAAGTTGTTGATCCTGGAGGTGCATTGATTGCTCTGTTCGTCAAACTAAATCTCTTTTCATGTTTCACTCCTACTGTGAATTTACCTGTTTTCCTGTGTTTCTTACAAGTAGAGGGAGCATTGGAGGATAGAAATGCTCGAAGTGCAGCACTGGAGGCATCGCTTCGTGAGGTTTTATTTCAGATAATTAAATTTGTTAATGAGAAGAAGGATCATGTTCCACCTATACCAAATCTTGAGGGTGCTGTTTCATTTCCCTATGAAATTACAATCCCTAGGTGAGTTGTGATTACGCTTGCTGCCCATATCAGTTGTGATTTTGCATTTCATATATTTCATTAATATTTTGATAGCCTTGATTCTGAATTGAGTGTTCTACTTAGCTGATTGTGTTGATAATATGATGTCTTTGGAGCTTTGGTCCAAGGGTTTGTGGTTAAGTGGGGTTAAATTAAAGTACATATAATGTAATGAGACACACATGTTGTAAGATGCAAACTAGCAATGTTTTATAGGTGAAATTTCAGAATAACATTGGGTCACAAGTTGTACAATTCAGGCATCTTAGATCCACCACGGGGAATTATACATAGGATTCAAGAAAACTATTTTAAGAGAAGTGTTAATTAACATAAATTGTTTAAGAGGCATTGTATCAGTTATTGTTCGAGAATGTAGATTTACTGAAAACAAGCTACCTCTTCTGCATAACATGAAAATTTTCAAACAGTAAATAGTTTTATGTGGATTGAGATCAGTGTTGGAGAAAATTAGTGCTAACATGATTTAATTTTTATTGTTGATATTTTGTTACCCACTAAGTGTACCTAATTTCAAGAATGGACTTTTTGGATGATACGCAGTGACCCCCATGCTTTCCTTGTTTTTCTCATTGTTTTGTGATGAATCGTTTGTAAATAAAGGTGTAGTTAGGTAAGACATATCTCTAATTCAACAAATGCAAGTCTAACACGTCATGTTCTCTATAGAGTGCTGTGATTTGATAGGCATATTTTTTTGGACTTAAAATATTACTTGTTACAAGTTTATGCCATTGTGGAAATGATGTGAATTGGGCTCTAGATTCATAAATTAAGGGGCTTGATGAGCATTAGCTGTAAAGAATTTGTTGTGTAGCTATAAGACCTGTGTTGTTGTTGTTGTATGAAATTGAATGTTAATGGTGAAAAGCCAATGAGAGAATACAATCAAGAAAAGATGACAATATCACATTGGATGACTGGATATGATAGACAAGCTAAGATTAAGGATTAATGCATTAGAGAAAAAGTTAGGGTATTTATGGAGAATACTTGTAAAAGCCTCAGTAAGGATTATAGATCAAATGGAGGGTAATTGTTAGATTGTTAGAACACTAATTCTGAAATTGAAACTGAGAGGGGAATTTTATTGAATTCAAACAACACACAGCATAAAGACAATTCCAGAGCCTAGGGCTCCTTGAGAGAATATTTCTGTGTTCTAAGACTGACATTCATGACATATACTCCCCACCTCTCTGAATTACTATATATAATTAAATAAAAACATAACTAACTCTCCCCTCTCACAAAAACTGCTCTGTGTAACAGTTTTTTTTTTTACAATAACTGCCTTACACAACACATCAACTGCCAGTAACTACCATACATTGCAGTTCCTCGAGTCTTCTTGCTCTTTCTGGAGTAAACCTACCAGTTGGCTGGTTTACTTGGGCTTGGATTCAGCAACTGATCATCCTCTAACCTAAAAGAGTCATGGTTCCTGTCAGTAGTTCAATCACTGGAGGTAGAGGGAGACTGTAGTCAAAACTATTAAGAAGGATTTAAAGTTAAATAATTAATTTGTCGATACACATGATTATGATAGACATTATGGCATCTTTCAATCCATGTAATTGATGACTCCACCTCGTAGAAAAGGCTTGGCTCTTGTAAGTGTTGGGGTAATTGGTAATTCACAAAGAAGTGCATATCTTATGCATTTTAGCTCCTTTAGCAGAATGAATGCCTTGACTTTGACAGTTTATATTTCCTACTCATTGGGGAGTCTCCCCATCCTTCATTGTAGGCTAGGCTAGGCATTAGCAACTGTAGTTTCCATGGTCTTCACTGTATATTATTTTGTTGTCACATATTTACTTATAGTTCTGAAATGTTCCTAAATCAACAGGTCAAATGCTAATCAGGGTCTCTGCAGTATCTGCTTTGTGATCTTTGTGACACGATAAAAAAACTTTTAGAATTATCATCAAAACATACATTATTTATTTGAGTATATTTTTGTTATTTCTTTAATTTTTATGGTATAAAAAGAAATTATTTCATACGCTGAGATTTTGAGAATAAAGATTAATACCCTTGGTATATTGAGTGATGAGTTGTAGTTACTTCTCTGTTTGAAAATTCTGCTGAAGCTGCTAAGTTAACCCTGTGCTGTCAATGACCAGTTCATCAGATTCTGCATTTGGGATGGACATGATCAAGAGAATGCTACAGACAGGACATCCAACAATGCTAAGTTGATTGTCAAAGTTCGCAGAGCGGTCTATAAGGTTAAAATGGATTCTTGTTCATATGAATAGGCTGGTAATATGATGCTGAAGAAAAGCTAAGGAAGGCAAAGTTCAATCTCTCTGTAAACAAAGCAGAATCTATAGGTGCAAAATAACTTGTATATATTTTCAAATGAAACCCCTTTTTTAATCTGTCGTTGATATCTTTTATTTCTTTTATTTATCTTCTCTCAAGAGTTTACGGTGTTATGTAGTGGCTATGTCCAATGTCACATGAACATCTTAGACCATTTACTGTTACGATTGCGTCAATATGATGGGTTGCATGTTATATTTGAAGATAAATACTTAGTGTTTCATTTGCATTAGTTTGTGAATTCACTCGTGTAATTTTAAGCTATTGCTTTATGAGCTTCTTTCAGAGCTTTCTGATAAGCTTGCATGATCCACACTTCGGTTAAGCACTTCATACGAAACACTAGATTTAAACCACTTTAACTAGATGGATCTTAGTGTTCAGAACAATGATATGCAATGGGTTAAATTTTCAAAAAAAAGAATTCAATTAATTCATATTGCAATGGAATTCTATCAAGGGATCACACAATCCAATACAAAATTATGAACAAAAGCTCACATTGTAGTTTTGAGTAGGCCTTAGTAAAGTAGCTACAAGTGGAGCTTGTAGGTCTTGGATTTTTTTTATCATGGAGTTTTTTGTTTCTTGAAAATCAATGGTAGCGGAATGGAGAAGAAAGAAAGATAATTAGAGATGTCACTTTAAGGAGAAGATGAGTCAAGAACAAGTTCATCACCATAGAAAGTTATGGATAAAAGTTTGAAGGTAGGAGATGAGTGGAGGGAGAAGGAGAGAAGAAACATCAAATTTTATGTCTCAAATGCGGTTTGAATTTTGAAGTGTAATTCTCAAATGATTAAAGTTGAAAAAATGTATACACAAGGCTTTTATTTATAACCTAAATGTCACAAAATTGGAGGAAAATTTGAATTTCTATTCAAATTTCACTTGAATTTGAATTTGAATTTGTGGAGCCAAAATTTTACTAATTATGATTAGTGAATTTCAGCTATGGTTCAACCCACTAATCCAAGATCAAATCCAAGATTTTTCACTAAGTGTGCTTAGGTATCATAAGACATGTAAAACATGAAGGACGTGCATAAAGTGTGTATATATGATGTGACATTGGAATGTAATAAGCAAATGCCCACTTCCCCCTTAGGCTGGTCCAAAATTTAATTGGATTGAGTTTCTCCCAATTCAATTAAATTTCACTTCCAACACACATATCAAATAGTGCACTTAATACATGTGAAATTACAAAATTATCCCTAATACAAAAACTTGTTTAGGTGCCCTAAAATACAAGGGCTGAAAAATTCTACATTACTAGGATACCCTTCCTACACTATGGAGTCCTAAATACAAGGCCCAAAAATAATGAAACATTAATCCAATATGTACAAAGATAAGTGAGCTCATATTTAGCTCATGGGCCAAAAATCCACCCTAAGGCTTGTGAGAACCTTAGGGCCTTCTTCAGTAGCTCTGGCCTAATCCTCTTGGAGTTTTCTATCCAATGCCCTTGGGGATAGGGTTGCATCATCCCCTCCCCCTTGAAAAGGATTTGACCTCAAATCCAATGGTTCTTGAAACTCTGGGCTTCTTCTCTCGACATCTGTAAAAAGAATAAAAACATATATGTTTGTAATGTTGGGTATGTTAGAATAGAGTAAGGTCAGAAAACCCCTTTTTTGACCATCTTCCCATGAGGGAACATGGTTCCTCACCAACTCAATGAGTGGTGTTACAAGTATAGAAAAATATGAGACAATTCTTTTGTAAAAGTTTGTTAAGTTATGGAAGCCCCAAAGTCATGGAGTGAGCCATTCTAGAATGACCTTTGTTCTCTTAGGGTCCGTGGGAATTCCTTAATCACTATTTAAAAAATCAAAGAAAGTAATGCCATAAAACATACCTTTTTTTTATATTTTCATGTTGATTACTCCCACCAAAAAGTATGACAAACCTAAGGTGTCCCATATGAGCACCTAAGTTTGTATTGAAACTAAAAATAAGAACAAACCTACCTAATGAGTCCCTATATATGTGAATCATGAAGATGTTTGATGCATGAATGATTTTGCAAAAGAGGGTTGCACCACTCAACACATTCATCATACGACCTATCATAGGAATTTGGTGTCTCATAATACCTATTTTGGGCACCAACAAAGCACAAGGATTTAAGCTCTTACAAACCAAACCCTCATCCAACAACTCATATACTTGAGGAATAACCTCAAGCTCAAGAGGTATGACAGTGCTAAGGAATGTTTCCCTTGATAAGAGAAGATAAAATGATTGTTTAAAAAGAAGTGCTATTTTGATATAACCTTTTGTTGCAACATGGTTTTCCTTCTTAACAATTTTCTTGGAGAAATCATTTTTCTCTTTTTCCTTTCCCTTGGCCTTTGAAGACAAAGTTTTACTGTTTTTCTTTTTCTTTTGTTTTTCTAGTTTTTTTCCCTCATCCCTCTTATCTTTCATAGTTAGTTGGTATTTGATCACCCGTGAAGGTGTTTGAGGATGCAACACAAACTTTGTTCCAAGGTGGGTGAGGATTATCTCATTAGTTAGACAATTATAGACAATAGTTTGTAAAGCTTTCGATGGGGAGTGATAGTAAAACTCAACTTAGAGACTAATCTTGTGCTGCAACAATTGCAACATGAACCACTATCTACAATGAGAGAGCATGTGTTATAATAATTTTTATACCTTGTGTGAAAAATATTCTCTTTGAAATTGAGTCAAGTCACAAGATTGATCTCCTAAAAGCCTTCTAATCATTAAAATGTCCCCTTCTTCTTGGGGGTAGATTTTTAACTAGATTGTTCCCCTTTTCCTTCTTCACTTTCACCAGAGGAAGGTGAAGTACTAATCTCATCTTGACTACTATAAAAGTTTTGGTCTCTCATAATCATGATTTTCTTGGTGGGACATTAAGAAGCAATGTGTCATCTTCCAAGACATTTAAATCATTTTATAGAACTAGTCTTCTCTTGCATACTAGCCTTAAGGGGTTATTTTTCTATTGTCTTCCCCTTATCATCTTTGGGCTTAGAAGGTGCAGCGCCTAAGATGCCTTGATCTTGGTCTTTCTTTGGATAACAGTGAGAGCCATAAGATTTTGAAGTAGACTTCCTTTTAAGTTCCAAATTTTAAGAGCTTGAAGATAGGAGAAGATGAATGGAAGGAGAAGGAGAGAAGAAACACCAAATTTTATACCTTAAATGAGGTCTGAACTTTGAAGTGTAATTCTCAAATGATCAAAGTTGAAAAAATGTACACACAATGCCTCTATTTATAGCCTAAGTGTCACACAAAATTGGAGAAAAATTTGAATTTCTATTCAAATTTCACTTGAATTTGAATTTGTGGAGCCAAATTTGGAGCCAAAATTTCACTAATTATGATTAGTGAATTTCAGCTATAGTTCAACCCACTAATTCAATATTAAGTCCAAGATTCTCCACTAAGTGTGCTTAAGTGTCATGAGGCATGTAAAACATGAAGGACATGCACGAAGTGTGACTATATGATGTGACAATGAGGTGTAGCAAGCAAATGCTCACCTTCCCCTTAGGCTGGTCCAAAATTTAATTGGATTGAGCTTCTCCCAATTCAATTAAATTTCTCTCCCAACACACACATCAATGCACTTAATGCATGTAAAATTACAAAACTACCCCTAATACAAAAACTAGTCTAGGTGTCCTAAAATATAAGGACTAAAAAATCCTATATTAGTAGGGTACCCTCCCTACACTATGGAGCCCTAAATACAAGACTCAAAAATAACGAAACCCTAATCTAATATGTACAAAAATAAGTAGGTTCGTACTTAGTCCGTGAGTCAAAAATCTACCCTAAGGCTTTTGAGAACCCTATGGCCTTCTTCAGTAGTTCTGGTCCAATCCTCTTGGAGTCTTCTATCCAATGCTCTCGGGGGATAAGATTACATCACTTAGGATCATAGAAGGTCATTCATATCCAATGCTCTCGGGGGGTAAGATTACATCACTTAGGATCATAGAAGGTCATTCAGGATCTACATTACATTTTAGTTCACATTAATATCATCTAGGGTCATTAGGGTCACCGATAATCATCTCTGTATTTATATAGAATTCAAAACTATGAACAAATTTCATTATTATTGTTCCAATTAGGATCAAAAAGGGTCAGTATTGAATTCATCAAGAATTCCAAATTTTGTTCAAAATAATGAAACCAAAATTCATGTCATAATTACGATTAAGATCTTTAGCGGACATTCTTAAATTCACAAAGAATTCAATATTTTCAAAATTCTGAACAAAAATTCTAATTGTAGCTCCAATGAGGGTCATTAGGGTCACCATCATGCGTCAAATACTTTTTGGCATCGAGGGTCATATTTCAATAAAGAATTCTATTCATCTTGCAATTTCTAAGGGTCTCCAATCCTGGTTCAAAATTCTGAACAAAACGTTCATAATATTTAGACGGAATTTTGCATCAAATACTTCATTTAGCATAACCGAAAGTCATCAAATAGTGTTTTAGATTTTTTTCTCTCTCCAAATTTTAGTGTTGGCAATTTACTGAGTACAATTGTGTGTGAGCAAAGATGTGTCAAATTTCGGTCATTCTCTGTCTTCATCCTTATAGAACTAACTTATCATGTTTTGAGAGAATGCAACTCAACTAATGATATGCTTTGGATTAAAATGGCATCAATCTTGACATGGGGTGGGTATGGGAATCTTTGAGTTCTCCCGGCGTTACTTTCTATGTATCTTCTGGCTGACGTGGCAGCTACTATCTAAGACTAAGATAGTGCTTTTTGGGCATTTGGCCCATTCGCATAACAATTTTTTTGGTTCAATTAGCAGTATTTAATAAAATTATAATCATTAATTTAATTAATACTCATAAACTAAATTTATTTTAAATAAATTCTAAAATAACTTAAAAAACATGTTATATGATTTTTTATATAAGTTTTATTTTTGTTTTATAGATAAAAATATTTTTTTGATAAGTATAGTTTGAACTTCTAAATTAATTTTAAATTATACCATTGTGATTGAAGATTTATTAAAAAATTAAATAAATAGTATAAATAATGTAAGAATTCAAATAAGTGGTAGTATTTTAATTAAGAACATAAAAAATTATTAACATATTAAAGATAGAAAAATATCGAATTATGAAGTGCGTGCATGTTAAAGATAATCTTATAAATTAATTAAAAATATTATAAACTAATCAAAATAACAAACCATATACGATCTCCTATTATTAGATAGAAAAATTGCACAAATCAAGGTTGTATACCAGAACTGGTAAGAGGCACTGCAAGTTCTAGCTAGCAAGAGAGAGGAACGGAAGGAGGGAAGAAATAGAAAAAGAAAAAAAAAAACTCAATGCAAATCTTATGACTTTGTTGAATATATATATATATATATATATATATATATATATATATATATATATATATATATATATATATATATGAATGATATGTGTCATATGAAAATGATTATTTTAGTTAGAAATGAAAATGATCAATCTCAATAATTAGATTAAAATGAAAGGTGAAGATTAAAATATTTTAAATTTAAATTTAAATTTTATTTAATCATAAAATGTCTAAAAGATTTATCAACTTAAAAATCAAATATCTGAAAGATTTTATTTATATTTTCTCAGCATACAACGATGATAGTTTTATTAAATAGATGATTTTTTATTATGTAGGTAAATGTATGCTTAATTTTGAAAAAAAAATATTAAACAAGTTCAAAACTATGTTTCTAAATATGTTATATTTTGTTAAATTTTAATGGTAAAAGTTTATAGGTTATGAAATTATTTATACTTTTTTAACATAAATCGGATTATTTGGATCAACAAATAACTCATTGGATCAACTTATGATTTAGTGATGAGTATCGGTCATCAAGTCAAACACTAGTCTAGTTTAGTAACATTGGTTTAAAAGAAAATAAACATAAGAAAAGAGAGACATTGATCCGTATAATAAATAATGTACACATAAAAAAAGAGATTAAAAAATGAGATGAAATAGAAGTTGGATATATAACATTAATAATAACCCAGATTTATTAAATAGTTTGTTATCCATCATGTCACAAAAGGCAAATTTCTTTTATCCAATAAATAAATGAAAAATGTTTAATGTTTGTGCTAATTCGTAGAAGCTCTCAACAACGGAAACAACACGCGTGTGGATAAAAAAAAACGTGAAAAATGCTCTCAACTTCGAACTCTGAGACTACAAATCGAAATTCTTCATATTTGAATGAGATATATTTAACGAGAAATTAGCTAGCACAAGTAGATCCACCATCCATGCTAGATTTATAGTTATGTTTCAACTACCATGTACTTCCCGGATTTTATGGGAAATGTGGGTTTTAATGTGTAAGACGGGCAAAAATCTTTAACTGGTGCCCTTTTACCAACTAATTCCCCAAATGGGGTTCTTCCAAAACTAATTATCAGCAGGTGCTCTTTTGGTACGTGAACGTCATGCATGGCGCCACCACCACTGGCGCTTCCGCGAAGGAGCTGCCACGTGGAGAGGGACGCGCTAATAGCAGCAGCGGGTTCGCCTTGTGCTTACGTGGAGTGGGACGCGCAACCTCCACTGGCGCGTTGTGCATGGTTTCCAGAAATGCCAGTTTGACTGGTGTTTTAGCTTTGCAGGTGACGCAGGTGACAAGGTGACAGGGCACAGTGCTGCAGCAGGTTGTTGCAGCTACAGGAAGCAGGGAAACGCCATTGGAGGCTGCGGCTTGCTTTTGCAGGTTCAACGCGCCATCACGAGGAGCGCTTTCTTCCTTTTATATGCAGTTCTCGTGCTGCATTGTGCTACCCGTTTGCTCAGCCTTCTCCAAGCTTGCTTGCTTTGGTTGGTTCCTTGCTTCCTTTGCATCTTTGGTTTCTGCTGCTTGTAACTTGTTGGTAAGTTTATTTTAATTGATAATAAATTTGATGCATGTTTAGGTTATAAATTTTAAGTGTTATGTGTTAAATATGTTTAGGTTAAGTTTGTTTTATATGTTAATGTTATGTATGTTTAGGTGCTATTTATAAATTTTAAGTTGTAATTTGATATATTGATATTATTTATATTATATGTATATATTATTTGTATTATAGGATACATTAGAGTTAGTTTATTTGTTAATATTATTAGTTTGAGTTTTGTATTTTATATAGTAGATTAGATTTAGTTAAAAAATTTTATATGGTAGATTAGGAATAGTTTAAATTTTTATATGGTACATTAGGTTTAGTCAAAATTGTTTATATAGTAGATTAAGAATAGTTTGAGGTTTTGAAAAAATATAATTTTAGATTAGGTTTAGTTTAAATTTTTTTATGGTACATTATATTTAGTTTAAATTTTTGGTATGGTACATTATATTTAGTTTAAATATTTAATATGATAAATTAGAAATAGTTTAAATTTTTATATGATACATTAGGTTTAATTAAAAAAAATTATATAGTAGATTAAAAGTAATTTTAGGTTCCGTAATTTATTAATTTTAGATTATGTATAGTTTAAATTTTGTATATAGTACATTACATTTAGTTTAAATATTTGATATGATAAATTAGAAATAGTTTAAATTTTTATATGGTAGATTAGGTTTAGTTAAAATCTTTTATATAGTAAATTAAAAATATTTATAGGTTCCGTAACTTATAAATTTTAGATTAGGTTTAGTTAAAAAATTTGATACGGTACATTACATCTAGTTTAAATATTTGATATGATAAATTAGAAATAGTTTAAATTTTTATATTGTAGATTAGGTTTAGTTAAAATCTTTTATATAGTAAATAAAAAATATTTATAGGTTTCGTAACTTATAAATTTTAGATTAGGTTTAGTTAAAATTTTTTCTACGGTACATTACATCTAGTTTAAATATTTGATATGATAAATTAGAAATAGTTTAAATTTTTATATTGTAGATTAGGTTTAGTTAAAATCTTTTATATAGTAAATTAAAAATATTTATAGGTTTGGTAACTTATAAATTTTAGATTAGGTTTAGTTAAAAAATTTGATACCGGTACATTACATCTAGTTTAAATATTTGATATGATAAATAGAATAGTTTAAATTTTTATATGGTAAATTAGGTTTAGTTAAAATCTTTTATATAGTAAATTAAAAATATTTATATGTTCCGTAACTTATTAATTTTAGATTAGGTTTAGTTTAAATTTTTTATATGGTATATTACATGTAGTTTAAATATTTGATGCTAAATTATTTGACTCGTAAGTATTTTAAGTTATTAATTTTGTATATATATATATATATATATATATATATATTGTTTTAATTTATTTGTAAAATTTATTTAAATTTTATTGATTGTGTAATATATTTTGTTATTGAAATATTTGGAATTAGAAAAATATAATTCGTTATTTATTTGAAATTTGGAGAGTATGTATAATTTTTATCGTCAATTAATTGTATTTTATTTTATTTTGTAGGATCAATGGCATCTTCGTTGTCATGCCCCTCAAATATACAAACTAGGTCTGGTCCACTTGATGGTGACGTGTTGTGGATGCAACCCAAGCATGTTTCAGAACATGTTTGGAATGGGGAACCAGACAGGAAACTACACATCAGACGAGCAGTCCCGACGTATCAAGGTGAAGAACAAATCCCAGAGGAAATTGTTCCTTTGCTTCGCCAATGTGGGTTTTATTGGATCATGAAGATGGGATACCTAAAGATAAATTCGGCCTTAATTACTGCGTTCATTGAAAGATGGAGGCCCGAAACCCACACGTTTCACCTGAGATGTGGAGAGGCAACCATTACTCTTCAAGATATGTCAGTTTTGTTAGGTCTGCGTATTGACGGGGCACCATTAATTGGTTCAACAAATCTTGTTTGGGCCGATTTGTGTGAAGAATTATTAGGAGTCAGACCACAGGAAGGCGAAATTGAAGGCAGTGTCGTCAAATTAAGTTGGTTGGCTCACCATTTTTCTCACATAAATATTGATGAGGGTAACATTGAGCAATTACAAAGGTTTACCCGTGCGTGGATCCTTCGATTCATAGGAGGTGTCCTCTTTGTTAACAAAACCAGTAGCAGAGTTTCCTTAAGGTACCTACAATTTTTACGTGACTTTGAACAGTGCAGCACGTATGTGTGGGGACCTGCCGTGCTTGCGTATTTATATAGAGAGATGTGCAGCGCCACCGATTACAAAGTTAAATCAATCGGAGGTATGTGTATCTTAATCCAAATGTGGGCATGGGAACGATGCATGACTTTGGCTCCAAAGAGGACGCCTCCCGTCATAGAAAATAAACCACTGGGACACAGGTTTGATGTTTAAAAAATTAGATTTGAATTGAAAATATTTAATGATGGAACGTGTTGACAATGATGATTTAATTTTTATTGTAGGTGGCTGCGACGTGGAAATCAGCATATTGGCAATGATGATCTTAGACTTTTCCGTCGCAAATTGGATCTGATGAAACGACATGAGGTAAGAACATCGTAATGTATTGGTTAAATAAAATTTTAATATGCTATGTTTGACTGAAAATTGACAAGTGTGTTGTTGTATGCAGTTTGTCTGGGAGCCATACACACCAACTGTGATGGCAGCGTTGCCTCCAATTTGTGTGGTTGGAAGTGTAGCCTGGTTCGCGGTGGTGCCACTGATTTGTTTCCATGTTGTTGAGTGGCACCAACCCGATAGAGTTTTACGACAATTTGGATTGCAACAACCTATTCTCGGGCGTCCTTCGCAATCGCAGAATCTCCATGGCATAACGCTCAAAGGTAAACAAGATGAGAATTGGTTCCACCTGTTGGCCCCAATGATTAGTCAGTGGAACAATCGAGCAGAGTTTAGGGTCGACGTTTATCCTCGACAGGAGGGCCTACTGGGTTATAACTCGGACTACATGGTGTGGTATAGGCGTAAAACAAAGATGTTTGTCGACCCAAACAATGCAAACACAGCTGCATTGGTATGTATCTATTTTTCAATGTTTAACTTGTAATTATTTTGTTAAGCATGAGCATTAATTTGTTGATGCTACTAATTGCAGGGTGACGTTGTGGAGACTCTACAGTATATGGTGTCACCACAAGGGAGGAACACATGGACAGTTGATGATCTCGCGCCTTATGTGGATAAGTTAGCGATTATATCAGAAGAGCAAGAGAGAATCACTGAGCCAGTGTCACATGGTCCAGCATCAGAGCGTGAATTTCCAGCACAAGAGTTTCACATTCTTCAGTCAAGTGTTGAAACTCGGGGCATAGGCAGACGAAGGGAGCTTGTTGAAGCAGAACAATATTCCCAACAAATGATGGAGCGTGGTCATGGAATGTATTACATGCCAGCAACATTTTCCGAATATCCTTCACAGATGTATCAGTATCCTTTTGAAGGTCATCACACTGATACTTCTGCGAGCGAACATTCGTTCGGTGGTGTTGCGGAAACACAAGCTCATTTTTCATGGCCCACTATGACTCCTTCGCAGCAGCACGATGCCCCCATGGCAACACCTAACACCCCATTTGCTCCGCAATGGAATGTACCCGGAGCAATACCTGATATGGGCGACTTATTAGGTGTTGATTTGCGTCAGGAGTTTTCTGCTGAGGCTGAGCAAGCAGAAGCGGGGAGACAACACGGCAGAAGAAATCCTGATCGTCAAGCGCGAAGATGGGATCGACCATGTGGCACATCCTCACGACATCGCGGACACCATAATGACTGATTTTTATGTCTCTATGTAAATTTCTTGTTGTTTGTAAGACATTTGATTTTGACAATTAATCTATCGCATTTCATTTATTATGCCTTACTAATGTATAGAGTTTATGTGGCGTATAAAAGTATAATAATAAACAAAGTATAAAAATAAAATTAAAGTACACAAACTAAAGTATAATAATAAACAAAGTATAAAAATAAAACAAAGTATAAAAATAAAACAAAGTATAATAATATGGCTTAGGGGATTGGATTAGGGGTTAGGGTTTAAGTGTTAGTGTTTTGGATTAGGGGCTAGGGTTTTCGGGTAGGGTTAAGGTTAGGCCTTAGGGGTTTTCATTAGGTGTTAGAGTTAGGGGTGTAAGGGTTACTGTTTTGGATTAGGGGTTTAAGGGTTAGTGTTTTGGATTATGGGTTAGGGTTAGCTTTTAGGGTTAGGGTTAAGGCTTAGGGGTTTTGATTATGGGTTAGTGTTAGTGTTAGGGTTTTGGGGTAGGGTTAAGGCTTAGGGTTATGGGGTTGGGTTTATTGTTTTGGGTTAGGGATTAGGGTTTAGTGTTAGGACTTATGGGTTGTGATTATCGGTTAGGGTTATGGGGTTGGGTTTATGTATTTGGGTTAGGGATTAGGGTTTAGTGTTAGGACTTAGGGGTTGTGATTATAGGTTAGGGTTATGGGGTTGGGTTTATTGTTTTGGGTTAGGGATTAGGGTTAGGGCTTAGGGGTTGTGATTATATGATAGTGTTTAGGGTTTAGGGGTTAGACTTTTAGGGTTACATGTTATGGTTAGGCTGAGGGGGTAATGCCTAGTGTTTAGGGTGAGGGTTAGGGTTATGCCTAGTGTTTAGGGTGAGGGTTAGGGTTATGGGGTTGGGTTTATTGTTTTGGTGATATATTTCACCAAGGGCGCAACTTCGCAAAAGCCCCGACACCCCTCGGTAGCTAAACCTGGCCCTTTCCCATACCAAAACAGCCACGCAGTCCCATGGAGGTACACACCTTCGAACAAAGAAGAAGAAGAAGCCACCGACATCAGTTCGTTGTCAGCCAAGGTAACCAATATCACGGGGCTGAGCGGTGTGACCCTCAGCGGTCGCGTATTTGCGCCCCCTGACCTACCAATTCAGCCCACGAACGTCAAGGGGAAGGCAAAGGTAGTGGAAGAACAAGATGATAAAACACCCCTCACTCCGAATGAGGATATTCCGGTGAAAGGTCTTCAAGAGAAAAGGGATGGTTATGGCAAGAAGGAGGTGTCGCTAGAGGAAGCCAGAGAGTTTCTCCGCATAATTCAGCAGAGCGAGTTCAAGGTTATTGAGCAGCTCAACAAAACCCCGGCCAGGGTCTCGCTGTTGGAATTACTCATGAGCTTGGAGCCTCATCGGGCTTTGCTAGTAAAGGTTTTGAATGAAGCCCATGTGGCCCAAGATATCTCTGTAGAAGGCTCTGGAGGGCTCGTCAATAATATCACCGCCAACAACTATCTCGCCTTCGCCGAAGGTGCTCATCGATAATGGTTCCAGTTTAAACGTGATGCCCAAAAGCACTTTGGAGAAATTGCCGTTTAATGCTTCCCATCTAAAGCCAAGTTCCATGGTGGTTCGGGCCTTCGATGGCACCCGCCGAGAGGTTAGGGGAGAGATCGACCTCCCGATACAGATAGGCCCTCACACCTGTCAGGTTACCTTTCAAATCATGGATATTAACCCCCCTTACAGCTGCCTGTTGGGACGCCCGTGGATCCATTCGGTGGGAGTCGTTCCCTCTACACTCCACCAGAAATTGAAGTTCGTAGTGGAAGGGCATTTGCTTATCGTATCGGGAGAGGAAGACATCTTGGTGAGTTTCCCGTCCTCTATGCCATATGTGGAGGCCGCGGAGGAGTCATTAGAAACCGCGTTCCAGTCTATCGAGGTGGTAAGCATTTCCTCTGTGGATTCCTTCTCTGGGCAGCCTTGCCTGTCAGATACGACAGTAATGGTGGCCCGGGTAATGTTGGGGAATGGTTACGAGCCCGGAATGGGTTTAGGCAAGGACAACGGTGGCATAACTAGCCTAATAAGCGCCAAGGGAAATCGTGGAAAGTTTGGGTTAGGCTACAAACCCACACAGGTAGATATAAGGAAAAGCATTGCGGGAAGGAAAAACGGAAGTCAAGTCTCGCGATTAAAACAAGAAGATGAAGGAAGCCCGCCCTGCCACATAAGTAGGAGCTTTATAAGCGCGGGTCTAGGGGACGAAGGCCAAGTCGTTGCAATATGTGAAGATGATGCTCCGAGTGGGTCAGATTTGGTACGACCATGCCCTCCTGATTTCCGACTAGGGAATTGGCGAGTGGAGGAGCGCCCGAACATTTACGCGACAAGCATAATGTAAACCTTTTTATGGCTTTAAAAGCTCTATAGTTGGGCCTAGGCTTTAGAGTTTCCTTTTGTTAAGGCTTTGTGTCTTTTGCTCCTGAATCTATAATATAAAGATCTTTCTTTCATCTGTTCCTGCGTCTCTACCCATTCTCATCTATTTGCATGTTTATTTCTTTATGTTTAAAATGTCAGATCCGACGACGAGTCCCTCAAAGGTACTAATACCTGGGACCCGCCCATCGACTTCGAGCAAGAAACGAATCAAACAGAAGATGAAGAGAACAAGGATGTGAGACTTTCCCCGGAGTTGGAAAGGATAGTCGCCCAGGAGGACCAAGAAATGGGGCCTCATTAAGAAGAGACAGAACTAGTAGAATTGGGAATTGGCAGTGGAAAAAGGGAAGTAAAGATAGGCACGGGTATGACCACGCCCATCTGCGAAGAATTAACAGCCCTACTAAGAGACTACCAAGACATCTTTACTTGGTCGTATCAAGATATGCCCGGTTTGAGTTTTGACATTGTACAACACCGATTACCCCTAAATCCTGAGTGTCCCCCGGTAAAACAGAAACTGAGAAGAATGAAGCCCGAGACATCCTTGAAGATAAAAGAAGAGGTAAAGAAACAATTTGACGCTGGTGTTGGATCGAGTGGCCTCAGAATAATTAAGAAGAGGGAGGGGGGGTTGAATTAATTATTCCTAAACCTTTACCAATTAAAAAAATTACTCTTTTAAGGCTTTTAGTAAATTGTTAAGAGAATGAGGAGTAGAAGAGAATCTTAACAGAAAGTAAAAGCGGAAATTAAATACACAGCGGAAAGTAAAAGAGTAGGGAAGAAGGAAACAAACACAAGAATTTTTATACTGGTTCGGCAATAACCCGTGCCTACATCCAGTCCCCAAGCGACCTGCGGTCCTTGAGATTTCTTTCAACCTTGTAAAAATCCTTTTACAAGCAAAGATCCACAAGGGATGTACCCTCCCTTGTTCTCTTTGAAACCCTAGTGGATGTACTCTCCACTAGAACTGATCCACAAGAGATGTACCCTCTCTTGTTCTCAGTCAAACCCAAGTAGATGTACCCTCTACTTGTACCACAAAGGATGTACCCTCCAATGTGTTGAGACAAAGATCTCAGGCTGTTAAACCTTTGATACTTTGTGAATGGGGATACAAAAGAATTCTCAGGCGGTTAGTCCTTTGAACACTTTTGTATAAGGGAATGGGAAGAATCAAAAGAATTCTCAGTCTGTGTCGTTTTGAATTCTTTGACAAGGGAGAAGGGAGACACAAAAGAATTCAGGCGGTTAGTTCTTTGTTCTTTTGGAAAAGGGAGAAGAGTTACACAAAAAGAATTCAGGGGGTTAGTCCTTGGCGAATTCTTTTTGGAAAAGGGAGAAGAGAATGAAAAGATGAATAGCACAAGTTTTCAAGGTTTGGAAAACCAGAAAACTTTAGAAAGCTTTTGGTACAAAGAAGAAGAAGAAGTTCAAAGAGATTCAAGGCTTGTAAAGGATTGTAATGAAATGATTGGAAAAGTATTCAAGATGATTGAATTAAAATGCAAAACAAAGCCTTGCTTTTATAGACTCTTCATGTTTGGTCAAGAAGACCATTTAGAAGAGTTATAACTTTTAGAAAAACTTAAAACCAATTTGAAAAAGTCAAAAACCTTTTGAAGAGTTACATCTTTTGATTTTTTCAGAAACAATCACTGGTAATCGATTACCAAATTAGTGTAATCGATTACACAAAGCTTTTAAGTGAAAGGATGTGACTCTTCACCTTTGAATTTGAATTTCAACGTTCAAGGGCACTAGTAATCGATTACCAAAACATTGTAATCGATTACAACTTTTTGAAAATAATTGGAACGTTGTAAATTCAGTTTGAAAACTTTTTCAAACTCATTTTGCTACTGGTAATCGATTACAACAATATGGTAATCGATTACAAGAGAGTAAAAGCTCTTTGGTAAAAGGTTTTGTAAAAAATTCATGTGCTATTCAAAGTTTTGAGAAAAAACTTTTCATACTTATCTTGATTAAGCCTTCTCTTGATTCTTGAATCTTGAGTGTTGATATCTTGAACCTTGAATCTTGATTCTTGATTCTTGACTCTAGACTTTCTTCTTGAGTCTTGAATTCTTCTTGATTCTTATCGTGAACTCTTGAATTGTTCTTGATTGATCTTGGATTCTCTTGAGTTGTTCTTTGATTGATCTTTGAGCTTTTTGTCATCACCTTTGTCATCATCTTTTGTTATCATCATTGTTATCATCAAAACACCTTTGAATCACCTTTGATTCACCATGAAGCTTTGCTTCTACAGCTAGGTTTTTGGCTGTCGCTCGGTACCCATAATGGGTTGCCAACATTGTACCAGTCCCTAAGAAGGATGGAAAAGTGTGAATGTGTATGGATTATCGGGACCTGAATCGGGCTAGTCCCAAAGACAACTTTCCTTTGCCACACATCGATATCCTTGTGGATAATACGACCAATTTCGCTTTATTTTCCTTCATGGATGGGTTCTCCGGTTACAATCAGATAAAGATGGCGCCAAAGGATATGGAAAAGACTACCTTCATCACCCTGTGGGGGACGTTCTGTTACAAGGCAATGTCCTATGGACTCAAGAATGCCGGGGCAACTTATCAACGGGCCATGGTAGCTTTATTCCACGATATGATGCACCAAGAGATCGAGGCCTATGTGGACGACATAATTGCCAAATCTAAATCCGAGGAGGAACACCTCGTCAACCTGCAGAAGTTGTTTGAAAGGCTTAGGAAGTATCAATTGAGGTTGAACCCCGCTAAGTGCACTTTTGGGGTCAAATAAGGGAAATTGCTAGGTTTCATCGTAAGCCAGAAAGGGATAGAGGTACATCCAGAAAAGGTGAAGGCCATCCTTGAGATGCCGGAACCCCGTACCGAGAGGCAAGTCTGAGGTTTCCTGGGACGTTTGAATTATATTACCAGATTCATATCACAACTCACTGCTATTTGTGAGCCGTTGTTCAAATTCTTACGCAAAAACCAAACCGACCGTTGGAATGAGGATTGTCAAGAGATATTTGGGAGGATCAAAAAGTGTCTCATGAATCCTCCTGTGCTTATGCCACCGGTACCCGGAAGGCCTCTCATCTTGTATATGACGATTTTGGACGAGTCAATGGGATGTATGCTGGGGCAACATGACAAGTCCGAAAAGAAAGAGCGCGCTGTCTACTACTTGAGTAAGAAGTTCACGGCCTGTGAAATGAATTATTCCCTCCTCGAAAGAACGTGTTGTGCTTTGGTTTGGATGTCCCATCGCTTAAGACAATACATGCTGAGCCATACCACCTGGTTGATATCCAAGATGGACCCGGTTAAGTACATCTTTGAAAAGCCAGCTCTTACGGGACGGATCGCCCGGTGGCAAGTTTTGCTATCCGAGTTTGATATAGTTTACGTCACCCAAAAGGCGATAAAAGGAAGCGCCTTAGCAGATTATTTGGCTCAGCAACCTCTCAACGACTATCAGCCCATGCATCCCGAATTCCCGGATGAGGACATCATGGCCTTGTTTGAGAAAAAATTAGACGAGGACCGGGACAAATGGACCGTGTGGTTTGATGGAGCGTCAAACGTTCTAGGCCATGGCATTGGAGCAGTATTGGTCTCTCCAGATAATCAATGTATACCTTTCATAGCCAGGATGGGATTCGACTGCACCAACAATATGGCTGAGTATGAAGCATGTGCCCTGGCCGTCCAGGCAGCGATTGACTCCAATGTCAAGCTACTCAAGGTGTATGGAGACTCAGCATTGGTGATCCATCAGCTGAGAGGGGAATGGGTACAAAGCCAATATCAAGGAGATGGCTAATTCCTTTGATGAGATCTCCTTCCATCATGTTCCATGGGAGGAAAATCAAATGGCTGATGCGCTTGCCACTTTGGCGTCCATGTTCCAGCTAACACCGCACGGGGATCTACCATACATTGAGTTCTGGTGTCGTGGCAAACCCACACATTGTTGCCAGGTGGAAGAGGAATGGGATGGTAAGCCTTGGTATTTCGATATCAAGCGATATGTCGAAAGCAAAGAGTACCCACCGGAAACTTTCGACAATGATAAAAGGACATTGAGGAGATTGGCGGCCGGTTTCTTCATGAGCGGGAGCATACTATATAAAAGGAACCACGACATGACTCTCTTGCGATGCGTGGATGCCAAAGAGACGAACCACATGATCGAGGAAGTCCATGAGGGTTCGTTTGGAACGCACGCCAATGGGCATGATATGGCCAGGAAGATCCTGAGAGCAGGTTATTACTGGCTCACCATGGAAAGTGATTGCTGCGTTCATGTAAGGAAATGCCACAAGTGTCAAGCGTTCGAGGACAATGTCAATGCTCCGCCACATCCTTTGAATGTCATGTCCGTCCCTTGGCCTTTTTCCATGTGGGGAATAGATGTCATCGGGGCCATCGAGCCCAAGGCTTCAAACGGTCATCGCTTCATTCTCATGGTGATAGATTATTTCACCAAGTGGGTCGAGGCGGCTTCCTACACCAATGTCACGAGGAGTGTAGTGGTCAGATTCATAAAGAGGGAGTTGATTTGTCGGTACGAACTCCCTAGGAAGATCATTACTGACAATGGCACCAACCTGAATAACAAGATGATGCAGGAAATGTGTGTGGATTTCAAAATCCAGCATCACAACTCCATGCCCTACCGGCCAAAGATGAACGGAGCCGTGGAAGCAGCCAACAAGAATATTAAGAAAATTATTCAAAAGATGACAGTATCATACAAAGATTGGCATGAGATGTTGCCTTTTGCCTTGCATGGATCTTGAACTTCAGTGCGAACTTCTACTGGGGCAACGCCGTGTTCCTTGGTTTATGGAATGGAAGCGGTACTCCCATTTGAAGTAGAGATCCTTTCCTAGAGGATACTAGCAGAATCGGGCTTTGAAGAATCAGAGTGGGCTCAAACACGCAATGACCAACTCAACCTTATTGAAGGTAAGCGCTTGACGGCCATGAGTCATGGACGCTTGTATCAACAAAGAATGAAGAATGCGTTCGACAAGAAGGTACGCTTGCGCAAGTTCCATGAGGGAGACCTTGTGCTGAAAAAGATGTCCCACGCTGTTAAAGATAGTCGAGGGAAGTGGGCCCCAAACTACGAAGGGCCTTTCATTGTGAAAAAGGCTTTTTCCGGAGGAGCCCTGGTGCTTACCAACATGGACGGCGAGGAGATGCCTTTACCTGTGAACTCTGATGTTGTCAAGCGATACTATGCTTAGAATCTGGGGCAATTAAGGATGTCGCTGCATGTTCTTTTATTTTTGTGTGTCTTCTTGGTTTTCCCCAGGGATTCCCGTCCACTGTATATCTCTCGTGACAGTCTTTTAAAGGAAGAGAACATGGGTTTGAGGCTTCAGTCCTCACTTTGGTTTTAAACCATGTGTTAGTTTGTGATAACCTGAGCCCTTTCGCTCAGTTCATGGGGTGCCCCAAGCGCTTAATCAAAACTGAACCTAACCAGCATTCACTAATAAGATTATTGCGTTTGAAAACATTCATGCATACGCATACGCATGCATATTTTTGTGATAACAGGGGCAGAATCGTCTTAGGCCACAGTCCGAGGTCGAGACAAAGCTAAAAGCAGAAACCAATCAAGGTAAGACGACGACGCGGTCACGATTTGCCACGCATTGTTGTTTCCTACTTTCAGGTACTTAGGAACGGACGCAAATAGAGGCTAGGGTCATGACCGACAAATCGTCATCCCTTCCCAGCTCGGGACAAGCGGAAAACGCCACTGTAAGACAGCCTAGTATCCTTTAAATTCACAGTAATTATTACTGTTGTTTTTTTAAAATAAATAATGGATGCCTAATCTACCTTGAGTGGGTTTGAGTAAGCGAACGCTGAGGGCCATGCCTCTCTCACCCCACCTAAAAAAATATGGCAGGTTAGCTCGCCTGGGCGAGCAACCCCTGCACCAGAATATAAAAAACGAGGGAGGGGAATGTTTTAAGCACTCTAAAACTTCCCCTCCTCATTCAAAAGGAGAAAGCTTACGGGACTCACGGTTTTTGCTCCCCCAAGCCACCTTTGGTTGTATTTTGCTTTCATTTTTGGTACTCCTACTCACTCCAACAAGTAAGTATCTCATCCTTGAGCTTTCTAGCTTTCCATTGGTGTGTTTTGGTCTTCTTTTGGTGCTCTAAATTGTGGGAATGTGCTCAAGTTTGTGGGGCAATTTTGATTTGTTTCCATGCTTGATTGGTTTGAATTGAGGGGTTGTAGGGGATGGCCTTAGGCCTAGGGTGCATCCTGAAGCAATGGGGCATGCCACATTGCCCCCACTCGCTTGCTATTCATGCCTAAACATGCGCCCACCAAGTGCTCGGTGAAATGCCTCAATGACATATGAGCATGGTTTTGTAAGCTTGGGATTGTGGGACTGTTTTTATATATATAGGGACAGCATGAAGGATTTAAAATGAGTGCCCGAATGCCATTCTAGGCCTAGAAACCCAAGCTTTTAATTTCAATGCAAGGAAGCATGGTTTATGCCTAGGAATCTAAATTTTGGTTTTGAATATAAAAAAGGCATAATATTAGGACATGCTTGAGAGGTTTTTATTAGAATTTAAATTTGGCTGGCCCATGAGGAATATCTTGCACCTAGGTAGCATGGAAAATACCTTTCAACGGTATGTATATATGTAGCGTAAAAATACCTTGCAAAGTGTGAATGAATAGCAAAAAATGCCTTTCAAAATATGTATATTTATGGATAGGTAGCATAAGGAGCCTTTTAAAAAAAATGTACCCATGTCAAAAATGGCACGAGGATGCTTCCCAAATGAATATATGATGTGGAATTGCCCCTCAAGTGTATATAGATGGCATGAAAGTTCCTTTTCAAATGCAAGTGTGTGCATGACGTGAGATTAGCTCCCCAATGTGCATATATGTATAAATAATGTGAATAAAACAACAAAAATTTGTATGTTAATACTTCAAATGTGCGTAGGTAGTTTGTGGTAGCGAAATGCTTAGGATATGAACATGTGTAATTTGGAAACAATATTTTGAGCATGTGTATATGTATTCTTTTCAAAAAATATATATGTGTGGTAACTAGAATATTTTAAATATCCTTGTATGTTGATATAAATAGTAGGATATTTTACGCATATGCACGTTCATAAATGTTTTACATTAAGGAAATGTGTGCACGAGTTTGTTCTGAATCGAAAAGATTAACATGCCATTTTTGCTTTAAAATAAGCGTTTTCTCGTAAACTAACTTTCCAAATGTCTGTCCTCGCAGGAAATGGCTCCGAGAAAGCTTTCCGTGAAGAGATCTAGGAAGGACGCCGTGGCTGAAGGGACCAGTGCCCCTCCCGAGTTCGACAACCATCGTTTCAGGAGCGCTGAGCACCAACAGCGTTTTGAGGCCATCAAGGAATGATCATTCCACCGAGAGAGACGCGTCCAACTCAGGGACGATGAGTACACAGATTTCCAGGAGGAGATAGCTCGCCGGCGTTGGACGTCGCTGGTCACTCCCATGGCTAAGTTTGACCCAGATGTAGTCCTAGAATTTTATGCCAATGCTTGGCCCACGAAGGAGGGCGTGCGGGACATGCGGTCATGGGTAAGGGGCCAGTGGATTCCTTTTGATGTAGACGCCCTCAGCCAGTTCCTGGGAGACCCTCTAGTGTTAGAGGAGGGCTAGAAATGTGAGTATAGTCAGAGAAGGAACTGGGCCGATGGGTTTGACGAGGAGGCCATCGCCCAGCTGTTATGCATACCGGGTCAGCATTTTGCCCGGACTGCTGCCGGGAGACGGGTGCGGATCATGCGCACCAGCATGACTACCTTGACCCATACATGGATGACGTTGCTGCTCAGCAACATCCTGCCCAGTGATCGTAACTCTGACCTCCCTCTGCCGAAGTGTCAGCTGGTGTACACCATCCTAACACGGATGAGCGTCCATGTGGCTCAGTTGATCGCTGATGCCATTTATTTATTTGCAGGTATGCCGCCTACCAGGCACCCTTTAGACCCAGATAAGTCTAACAGGGCCCTGGGTTTTCCAGCATTGATCACGGGTCTCTGCCAGTCGTTTGGAGTTCCCGTCACACCTAGTAAGGTGATTCGACCACCGATCACCCGAGCCTTCATAGAGAAGTATTACACGCCTAGACAGGCACAGGGTGGTGCATCGCAGGCCCCAGACGCACCGCCGCCACCTCATCAGGCTGATCCAGCTGGGTCATTTGACACGGAGCGGTATTTACGGCATTTGGTTCGCCAGCAGGCGGCCAACCACAGGGGGCACGTGCAGACCCATGAGTGCCTCTTCCAGCTCAGCCTCAGCCTGTAGAGCCAGGGTTTCGCTCCTTTTCTGTGCCCTACTCCAGATCAGTTCAGGGCAGAGGTTGCATGGCCCGGAGATTGGCCTGAGGCCCAGGCAGGGGAGGCGCCCGCAGAGGCTCCTGGCGATGGAGTGGAGGCCCGCATGGATGAGGAGATGACGGATTTGCTCGATTTCTTGGGAAGAAGCGGAGCCACGTGACCGAGGTCACCGCATTTTTTTTGACATATCTGTTTTTGCTTTGTTTAGTTTGCTATTAATGTTTTCTGTTATTGCCCATATTGTTGTTGACATTACTATTTCCTGTTTTGATCATATGGTTACTAATGTTACTATCATTATTGTTCGTTTCTGTTAGAAATTTTTGGCGTTATGGCTCTTAGTTATTTCGTCACCATTTTTGTGACTTACCATTTTTTGTGCGTTTTTCGTTAACCTTGTGGTTAGACGTAAGTAGGTAGTATGCGCCCTCGTTCGCACGACCTTTTCAGAGAGAAAAAGAAGAAAAAAGGGGGGGGGGGGGAAGAAGAGAGAGGAAATGAACAAATGATAAATAACTTAAAAAGGGAAAAAAAAGGAAAAGGAAAAGAGAGCAAGAAAGAAAAAGAAGGAAGAAAAAAAGAAAAAGAAAATAATAAAAAGAAAAAGTTGTCTGGCTAAAAAAAAACATGCTTGTGAAAAGAGATAATTTCCAATTCACTGATCATAACCAGTTTTTGAAAAAATGTGTATACACCTGAAGGGTAAATGCTGTGAAAGTTATTCGAACACCCGAAAATAGACTCGGATGAATGCACAAATTGATAAAGGAACGTATTTTGGAAACACTGGGTTGACTAAAATAGAGGAAATGAATCCTGAGCCCTAGCATCACATGACCATAAAAGTTTGACACTTGAGTGTCCACATAGGTGCATGCATGACTAGTTTTGCATAAAATTTCCAAATCATCATTGTTGCATTTGTGTCATGGAAATAATGTGGGACATCCCCTTTTATCCTTTAACTAAACCAAACCCTGACATATATCATGTCCAACCATGCTACAAGCTTTGAGCCAAAATCCCAACTTACCGTAAACCTTGAACCAGGGTGAGAATATCAATCCTTGCCCTCGGAAGAGAACACAAAAAGAAGGAAAGTCCCCGATCAAAGAAAGAGAGAAAGCAAAAAAAAGGAAAGAAAATTCCCAATTAAAAGAGGGAGAATAAGAAAAGAAAAAGAAGAAAGGAAATCCCCGATCAAAGATCGGAAGAAAACAGAAGAAATATACAGAAAGGTCTTTGGACCAGACAATATCTGAACAATACAGAATTGTCACTAAGAAAAAATTTCCAACCAAAAACCTGTGCGTCAGTGGCTTGTTCACCTCGCGCCAAACAAAAACAGAAAAGAAAAAGGCCAAAAACACTCAAAGCCAAATTTCCCACCAAGAAAAACCCCATTCCCAAGAAAAAGTCCTACTGATCCATGATCACGCATGTAATCTTTGATTTGATAGGAAATGATTTGCGAAATCAAGTCATGACATACGTATGGTTCAGAATTAGGATGAAACACTTACCTGTGTGAGATTGATACACTTTGAGTGATTTTCTTCTATTTTTGCTGAACCCAGTGTTTCCTCTAAATGGTCGTTTAGAAATGAAATGCTAACATCCAAGACCTCATTTATGGTTATAAGAAGATTTCATCAGCATACTCCCCTTCCCCGGTAGGCACATTGTTTTTCGTCCGAGAAGCATATGTTGCTCTGATTAGTTGGAAGTTTTCTCTCTTGACTAAAGCATGTTCGCATTTTTAGTGAAGACAACACCGAGACTATTTTTATTCTCACAAGTTATCCAGAACTACGTAGGTTTGAGTTCCTCATTGAGGATAAGTAGGAGTAAGAGCCTCGCTTTTTTCGGCCGCCCCCACAATTTCTGTCATACTGACACTGGAGTCACTTGACATGCGGAGATACCCGAGTGGTTATCCGTTTAAACTTTCTTTTGCTATCTCTAAGATTCAAAGCATGATAGCACGTGGAGACTAACGTCATCTTCTGCACCCTTTGTCAATCGCGGCCGACAAGTCCGTTGACACGCAGAGATTTACGTCATCTTCCGCGCAAACAATTTCTGTCATATTGACACTGGAGTCACGTGACACGCGGAGATACCCGAATGGTTATCCGTTTAAACTTTCTTTTGCTATCTCTAAGACTCAAAGCATGATAGCACGCAGAGACTAACGTTGTCTTTTGCACCCTTTATCAATCGCGGCCAACAAGCCCGTTGACACGCGGAGATTTACGTCATCTTTCGTGCAGACAATTTCTGTCATACTGACACTGGAGTCACGTGACATGCGGAGATACCCGAGTGGTTATCTGTTTAAAACTTTCCTTTGCTATCTATAAGACTCAAAGCATGATAGCAAGCTGAGTGGGTAAACACACAGAGACAGATTCTGCGCCCTTTATCATTCAGGAACAACAAGCTGAGTGGGTAAACGCGTAGAGACAGATTCTGCGCCCTTTATCATTCAGGAACAACAAGCTGAGTGGGTAAACGCGCAGAGACAGATTCTGCGCCCTTTATCATTCAGGAACAACAAGCTGAGTGGGTAAATGCGTAGAGACAGATTCTGAGCCCTTTATCATTCAGGAGCAGTGAGGCGGGTGATAAACGCGCAGAGACAAATTCTGCGCCCTTTGTCATTTAGATTTCGTAAGTTGGGTGATAAACGCACAGAGACAAGTCTGCGCCCTTTGTCATTCAGAAACAGTAAGTTGAGAGGTGGGCGGAGACAAATTATGGTCATTTCGCGCACCTTTTCGCCATCCAGAGGCAATTGTGTCCGGTGGCATGCAGAGACAAATTATGGTCATTTTGTATCTCACCACCCAGGCTCAATCGTTTCCAACAAAATGCAGAGACAAATTATGGTCATTCTGCGTCTTGTATCAACCGAGAGGAACAAATTCGATAGTATCAAGATGATGTGTCGGTACTGATCATTTTCAAATTTTTGCAGGTTCCGCTGGCAGGGAGGTTCACTGGCTGAATGGTGTTTCGCTCGAATGAAATTAGTGTCTTATCTTTACTTCCCTTTTATCTCCAATAAAAGGCAAGTAAAGAGGGGCAACTGTCATACCCTAATTTCGTCCGGGGACCATCCGTTGTTAGGATGCGACCCTCGTTTGACCACTTCGAGGTACTTGGCACCCATCGTTAGGTAATTCGTGAAGTTCCGTGATATGCCAGAAGTCAAAAGAAAGCATTGAAGCACAATCCGTGAAGTTCCGTGACATGCCGAAAAATTAAAAGGAAGTGTTAGTGCGCAATTCGTAAAGTTTCGTAACATTCCGGAAGGCAAAAAGGGATGATTACGTAATCCGTAAGTGTCGCAACGTGCCCTTCGCGGGCGAGCGAGGGCGAGGCTCACGGGTGCGCTTCCCAAAGGAGGAAAGATGCGCGGAGTCGCCACCAACGTTTATTTGTGGAAAACGTCGGAAAAACCCAAGGAAACTGGTCAAAATGAAAATTCTAAGTTCGGGAGTTGTATTTACGCTTGAGGAAGGTATTAGCACCTCTTACGTTTGTCTCGAAGGACAACAGTCTATTTTTTAGAATTGTGGAATTGTGTTATCTTAACTTTTATTTCTTTTTATTTTTTGAGGTCGACAAAAGCGGGGCTCTTGCTCCTACGTACCCTCCATCAAAGAGGAAATCAGACCTACATAGTTCTTCCTTATGCGTGAATCAAGTGATTCTTTTTACTTGAAAGGTGATCATTTTAAGGCGTTGGACCTTAAAAATGATCCATTTTACTTGGTAAGAAACTGAAATGATAAACTTTCAAAATCCTATTTTTGTGGACGAGCTTGACTAGGCGAGTTGATTTTAGCCTTAATTTCACTTTAGTTATTTAGTCAATTCAATTAAGAATGAGAAATCCCAAAGAGAAAACGTCCGATTGATCTTTCACTTTTATTTTACTAAAAGGTATTTTTTTTATTATTATATTATTATTTTACCTCTTTTTTGATTTCCAACGTGGTTACGGCACGACCGAACGGTCGGAATTCATTTTAACCAAAATTAACGGATGATGCAATTCAAACGATCGTGGGAATTTATTTTATTTTTAGATTAAGCGAGAAATGACTTAAATAAATGGCTTAAGCACGTCAAAAGGGGGTATGAAAAGTAAATGAAAACGAGAATAAAAATACATGAAACAAAATGTGGACCACCACGGGTACATAGAGTGAATTGAAAAGCTTGGTTTGAGGTACTTACCCGTTGAAGACTGAAGAAAACGAAGAACGAACGATGAATCTTTGAAGAACGGTCGAGAATCTTCGCGTAATTACTCACGGAAACGTTACGGAAGCGCCTCGGCTTGGATTTTCTTCACGGAACTAATTTTCCTCAGCAAATTCGAAAGAGAGAGAAGTGCCTAAGGGGCTGAACCCTTTTCTTCTTCACTTCTCCCCCTATTTATAGCAAAATAGGGGAGAAGCTTGCCGCCCAGCTCGCCCAGGCGAGCTCAGCTCTCCCAGGCGAGCAAGGTTGCTTCCTCCAGAAGCAACAACCTTCTGGAGGGCCCAAGTGGGCCTGGTTGCTATTTACACCCCCCTGTTTACTAAATGCACCCCCTTTCTATTTTTTTGTAATTCTTTTTCCGTAATGTTACGAAACTTTATGAATTTCGTAACGATACCTATTTTCCTTCCGCAAGGTTACGAATCCTTACGGATTATGTATTTACTCTTTTTTAGCTTTCGAAGAAGTTACGGAAACTCACGGATTGTGCAAAAACACCTCTTTTCGATTTCCGCCACATTACGGAATTTCACGAATGACGCAAGCCTGCTTCCTATCGATTTCTGAGACGTCTCGGGACTTCATTTATTGCACGTCATCAAGTAATAATCCCCGGACGAAATTAGGGTATGACAGTAAGGTTTCGTAACATTGCGGAAAGAAAACAAGCATCGTTACGAAATTCGTAAAGTTTCGTAACGTTTCGGAAAAAGAATCACCAAAAAAGAGCAAGGGGGTGTATTTAGTAAAAATAAGGGTGCAAATAGAAACCAGGCCCACTTGGGCCTTCCAGAAAATTCCTCCAGAAGGCGGTTGCTTCTGGAGGAAGCTAGAAGCAACCTAGCTCGCCTGGGCAAGCTTGGTGGCAAGCTTCTCCCCCATTTTCCTATAAATAGGGGGAGAGGTGCAGGGAAAAAATGTTCAGTCCTCCTGGTAATTCGAGAATCACTTGAAATTAGTGAAAAAAATTGTTTCCGTGAAGAAAATCCAAGCTGAGGCACTTCGGTAACGTTTCCGTAACGTTTTCGTGGGTGATTTCGCGAAGATTTTCAACCGTTCTTCAACATTCTTCATTCATTCTTCATCGTTCTTCGGTCTTCAACCGGTAAGTACCCGAAATCGAACTTTTCAATTCATTCTATGTACCCTTAGTGGTCCTCATTTGTTTTCACGTGCTTTTTTCTTCATTTCATTTACTTTCTGTACCCCCTTTTGACGTGCTTTAGTCATTTTCTTAAGTCCTTCTCTCGCCTAATCAAAAAATAAAATAAATTTCCACCAATCATTTGAATTATAATATCCGTTAGTTTCTGTTAAAATGAAATCCGATCGTTCGGTCGTGCCATAACTACGTTGGAAACCAAAAAGAGATAAAATAATTGTTAGTGCTTAGCTTTACTGAGTTTTAAAAGATTGGCTAAAATTTTGTTAAAACATAAGCACTTAGACAATGAAGGAAAGCTGGAGTTGCTGCACATGATGTCCAACGTTATGTCAAGGAATCAGATTGGGCTGCACAATGCACAAGGCAAGATAAAATGTCAAATGAAGAATTGAAGCTGCAGGATCCACGATGTCGAATACGATGTCCAGGACATCCTGCCCGAAAATACTGGACACATAAATCTGTTATATCTTTAACAGATTAATGTGCAGTTAGCAACAGATTTGGCGATCTATCTTTAGGAACGAATTAAAAGATAATTAAAGTTCGAATTACAAACTTGAATAGTTCGTTCAGGGATTAAAGATTAAAGATAAAAACTAAAAGATCAAACTTTATCTTTTAGATCTTTAAGTGCAGATTTTTCAGGAGAATGATAGATCTTATCCAGCGCAAGTTGTTGCAGCCCAGATACGCACACTGCTATATAAACATGAAGGCTGCACGAGTTTTCCACCAAGTCCGAGATTGAAGAGTTATTTTGTGAGTTTTGGGACTTGAGTGTTTTGTGAGCCACCTTGATGTTACCCTAACATCAAGTGTTGGACCTGAGTGTGTAGAGTTGATCTCTATTGTTCAGAGAGCAATCTCTGGTGTGTCTTTGATTTATTTGTAAACACGGGAGAGTGATTGAGAGGGAGTGAGAGGGGTTCTCATATCTAAGAGTGGCTCTTAGGTAGAGGTTGCATGGGTAGTGGTTAGGTGAGAAGGTTGTAAACAGTGGCTGTTAGATCTTCGAACTAACACTATTTTAGTGGATTTCCTCCCTGGCTTGGTAGCCCCCAGATGTAGGTGACGTTGCACCGAACTGGGTTAACAATTCTCTTGTGTTATTTACTTGTTTAATCTGTTCATACTGTCAAATATAATCTGCATGTTCTGAAGTGTGATGTCGTGACATCCGGTACGACATCTGTCATTGGTATCAGAATTTCAATTGGTACTTGGAAACTCCAAAGCTTGGAAAGCCCACTAATGAATTGAAGCCAGAAGAAGACTGGACAAAAGAAGAAGACGAATTGGCACTTGGAAACTCCAAAGCCTTGAATGCCCTATTCAATGGAGTTGACAAGAATATCTTCAGACTGATCAACACATGCACAGTGGCCAAGGATGCATGGGAGATCCTGAAAACCACTCATGAAGGAACCTCCAAAGTGAAGATGTCCAGATTGCAACTATTGGCTACAAAATTCGAAAATCTGAAGATGAAGGAGGAAGAGTGTATTCATGACTTCCACATGAACATTCTTGAGATTGCCAATGCTTGCACTGCCTTGGGAGAAAGGATGACAGATGAAAAGCTGGTGAGAAAGATCCTCAGATCTTTGCCTAAGAGATTTGACATGAAAGTCACTGCAATAGAGGAGGCCCAAGACATTTGCAACATGAGAGTAGATGAACTCATTGGTTCTCTTCAAACCTTTGAGCTAGGACTCTCGGATAGGACTGAAAAGAAGAGCAAGAACCTGGCGTTCGTGTCCAATGATGAAGGAGAAGAAGATGAGTATGACCTGGATACTGATGAAGGTCTGACTAACGCAGTTGTGCTCCTTGGAAAACAGTTCAACAAAGTGCTGAACAGAATGGACAGGAGGCAGAAACCACATGTCCGGAACATCCCTTTCGACATCAGGAAAGGTAGTGAATACCACAAAAAGTCAGATGAAAAGTCCAGTCACAGCAAAGGAATTCAATGCCATGGGTGTGAAGGCTATGGGCACATCAAAGCTGAATGTCCCACCCATCTCAAGAAGCAGAGGAAAGGACTTTCTGTATGTTGGTCTGATGATACAGAGAGTGAACAAGAAAGTGATTCTGACAGAGATGTGAATGCTCTCACTGGGAGATTTGAATCTGATGAAGATTCAAGTGATATTGAAATCACTTTTGATGAGCTTGCTATATCCTATAGAAAACTATGCATCAAAAGTGAGAAGATTCTTCAGCAAGAAGCACAACTGAAGAAGGTCATTGCAAATCTGGAGGCTGAGAAGGAGGCACATGAAGAGGAGATCTCTGAGCTTAAAGGAGAAGTTGGTTTTCTGAACTCTAAACTGGAAAACATGACAAAATCAATAAAGATGCTGAATAAAGGCTCAGATATGCTTGATGAGGTGCTACAGCTTGGGAAGAATGTTGGAAACCAGAGAGGACTTGGGTTTAATCATAAATCTGCTGGCAAAATAACCATAACAGAATTTGTTCCTGCCAAAAACAGCCTGGAGCCACGATGTCACAACATCGGTCTCGACATCATGGAATGCAGCAGAAAAAGAGCAAAAGAAAGAAGTGGAGGTGTCACTACTGTGGCAAGTATGGTCACATAAAGCCCTTTTGCTATCATCTACATGGCCATCCACATCATGGAACTCAAAGTAGCAGCAGCGGAAGGAAGATGGTGTGGGTTCCAAAACACAAGATTGTTAGTCTTGTTGTTCATACTTCACTTAGAGCATCAGCTAAGGAAGATTGGTACCTAGATAGCGGCTGTTCCAGACACATGACAGGAGTTAAAGAATTCCTGGTGAACGTTGAACCTTGCTCCACTAGCTATGTGACATTTGGAGATGGCTCTAAAGGAAAGATCACTGGAATGGGAAGGCTAGTCCATGATGGACTTCCTAGTCTGAACAAAGTACTGCTGGTGAAGGGACTGACTGCAAACTTGATCAGCATCAGTCAGTTGTGTGATGAAGGATTCAATGTAAACTTCACAAAGTCAGAATGCTTGGTGACAAATGAGAAGAATGAAGTTCTAATGAAGGGCAGCAGATCAAAGGACAACTGCTACCTATGGACACCTCAAGAAACCAGTTACTCCTCCACATGTCCATCCTCCAAAGAAGATGAAGTCAAAATATGGCATCAAAGATTTGGACATCTGCACTTAAGAGGCATGAAGAATATCATTGACAAAGGTGCTGTTAGAGGCATTCCCAATCTGAAAATAGAAGAAGGCAGAATCTGTGGTGAATGTCAGATTGGAAAGCAAGTCAAGATGTCCCACCAGAAGCTTCAACATCAGATCACTTCCAGGGTGCTGGAACTACTTCACATGGACTTGATGGGGCCTATGCAAGTTGAAAGCCTTGGAGGAAAGAGGTATGCCTATGTTGTTGTGGATGATTTCTCCAGATTTACCTGGGTCAACTTTATCAGAGAGAAATCAGACACCTTTGAAGTATTCAAAGAATTGAGTCTAAGACTTCAAAGAGAAAAAGACTGTGTCATCAAGAGAATTAGGAGTGACCATGGCAGAGAGTTTGAAAACAGCAAGTTTACTGAATTCTGCACATCTGAAGGCATCACTCATGAGTTCTCTGCAGCCATCACACCACAACAAAATGGCATAGTTGAAAGGAAAAACAGGACTTTGCAAGAAGCTGCTAGGGTCATGCTTCATGCCAAAGAACTTCCCTATAATTTCTGGGCTGAAGCCATGAACACAGCATGCTATATCCACAACAGAGTCACACTTAGAAGAGGGACTCCAACTACACTGTATGAAATATGGAAAGGGAGGAAGCCAACTGTCAAGCACTTCCACATCTTTGGAAGTCCATGTTACATTTTGGTAGATAGAGAGCAAAGGAGAAAGATGGATCCCAAGAGTAATGCAGGAATATTCTTGGGATACTCTACAAACAGCAGAGCATATAGAGTATTCAATTCCAGAACCAGAACTGTGATGGAATCCATCAATGTGGTTGTTGATGATCTAACTCCAGCAAGAAAGAAGGATGTCGAAGACGATGTCAGAACATCGGGAGACAATGTAGCAGATACAGCTAAAAGTGCAGAAAATGCAGAAAATGCAGAAAACTCTGATTCTGCTACAGATGAACCAAACATCAATCAACCTGAGAAGAGTCCTTCCATTAGAATCCAGAAGATGCACCCCAAGGAGCTGATTATAGGAGATCCAAACAGAGGAGTCATTACAAGATCAAGGGAGTCTGAGATTGTCTCCAATTCATGTTTTGTCTCCAAAACTGAGCCAAAGAATGTGAAGGAGGCACTGACTGATGAGTTCTGGATCAATGCTATGCAAGAAGAATTGGAGCAATTCAAAAGGAATGAAGTTTGGGAGCTAGTTCCTAGACCCGAGGGAACTAATGTGATTGGCACCAAGTGGATCTTCAAGAACAAAACCAATGAAGAAGGTGTTATAACCAGAAACAAGGCCAGACTTGTTGCTCAAGGCTACACTCAGATTGAAGGTGTAGACTTTGATGAAACTTTCGCCCCTGTTGCTAGACTTGAGTCCATCAGATTGTTACTTGGTGTAGCTTGCATCCTCAAATTCAAGCTGTACCAGATGGATGTGAAGAGCGCGTTTCTGAATGGATACCTGAATGAAGAAGCCTATGTGGAGCAGCCAAAGGGATTTGTAGATCCAACTCATCCAGATCATGTATACAGGCTCAAGAAGGCTCTCTATGGATTGAAGCAAGCTCCAAGAGCTTGGTATGAAAGGCTAACAGAGTTCCTTACTCAGCAAGGGTATAGGAAGGGAGGAATTGACAAGACTCTCTTTGTCAAACAAGATGCTGAAAACTTGATGATAGCACAGATATATGTTGATGACATTGTGTTTGGAGGGATGTCGAATGAGATGCTTCGACATTTTGTCCAACAGATGCAATCTGAATTTGAGATGAGTCTTGTTGGAGAGCTGACTTATTTTCTGGGACTCCAAGTGAAGCAGATGGAAGACTCCATATTCCTCTCACAAAGCAAGTATGCAAAGAACATTGTCAAGAAGTTTGGGATGGAAAATGCCAGCCATAAAAGAACACCTGCACCTACTCACTTGAAGCTGTCAAAAGATGAAGCTGGCACCAGTGTTGATCAAAGTCTGTACAGAAGCATGATTGGGAGCTTACTATATTTAACAGCAAGCAGACCTGACATCACCTTTGCAGTAGGTGTTTGTGCAAGATATCAAGCCAACCCTAAGATAAGTCACTTGAATCAAGTAAAGAGAATTCTTAAATATGTAAATGGCACCAGTGACTATGGGATTATGTACTGCCATTGTTCAGATTCAATGCTGGTTGGGTATTGTGATGCTGATTGGGCTGGAAGTGCAGATGACAGAAAAAGCACTTCTGGTGGATGTTTCTATTTGGGCAACAATCTTATTTCATGGTTCAGCAAGAAGCAGAACTGTGTGTCCCTATCTACTGCAGAAGCAGAGTATATTGCAGCAGGAAGCAGCTGTTCACAACTAGTTTGGATGAAGCAGATGCTTAAGGAGTACAATGTCGAACAAGATGTCATGACATTGTACTGTGACAACTTGAGTGCTATTAATATTTCTAAAAATCCTGTTCAACACAGCAGAACCAAGCACATTGACATTAGACATCACTATATTAGAGATCTTGTTGATGATAAAGTTATCACACTGAAGCATGTTGCCACTGAGGAACAAGTAGCAGATATTTTCACAAAGGCATTGGATGCAAATCAGTTTGAAAAACTAAGGGGCAAGCTGGGCATTTGTCTGCTAGAGGATTTATAGCAATTACTTTTATCTGAACGTGCTCAAACGTTAATAGCGCGTTCACTACTGGGCCAAAACAAATTCGACCGTTGCTTCACACGTCCCTCTACATTCCTCATTCAAACTCATATTTTCGTGGTAATCTCGTTTTCATCAGCATTCCCCAACACCTCTCAGAGATTCACGAAACCACTCCAAAGGCTCTGCTTCTCCATGGCTACCTCACCAAAAGAAACTTCATCTCCTGGTTCACCCTCTGTACCATCATCTCCATCATCCACCAAAGCACCATCAAACCAGGAACAACCTGAATTCAATATCCAACCCATACAAATGATTCCTGGTCAAGCCCCTATTCCTGAGAAACTGGTCCCCAAAAGACAACAGGGAGTGAAGATTTCTGAAAACCCTAGCCTTGCAACAAGTCCTAGGGAAGTAGACACGGAGATGGATAAGAAGATCCGCAGTATTGTGAGTAGCATTCTGAAAAATGCTTCTGTCCCTGATGCTGATAAAGATGTTCCAACATCTTCCACCCCAAATGCTGAAGTCCTCTCTTCATCCAGTAAAGAGGAATCAACAGAGGAAGAGGATCAAGCCACAGAGGAGACCCCTGCACCAAGGGCACCAGAACCTGCTCCAGGTGACCTCATTGACCTAGAAGAAGTAGAATCTGATGAGGAACCCATTGCCAACAAGTTGGCACCTGGCATTGCAGAAAGATTACAAAGCAGAAAGGGAAAAACCCCCATTACTAGGTCTGGACGAATCAAAACTATGGCACAGAAGAAGAGCACTCCAATCACTCCTACCACATCCAGATGGAGCAAAGTTGCAATCCCTTCCAAGAAGAGGAAAGAAATTTCCTCATCTGATTCTGATGATGATGTCGAACTAGATGTTCCCGACATCAAGAGGGCCAAGAAATCAGGGAAAAAGGTGCCTGGAAATGTCCCTGATGCACCATTGGACAACATTTCATTCCACTCCATTGGCAATGTTGAAAGGTGGAAATTTGTATATCAACGCAGACTTGCCTTAGAAAGAGAACTGGGAAGAGATGCCTTGGATTGCAAGGAGATCATGGACCTCATCAAGGCTGCTGGACTGTTGAAAACTGTCACCAAGTTGGGAGATTGCTATGAAAGTCTAGTCAGGGAATTCATTGTCAACATTCCCTCTGACATAACAAACAGAAAGAGTGATGAGTATCAGAAAGTGTTTGTCAGAGGAAAATGTGTTAGATTCTCCCCTGCTGTAATCAACAAATACCTGGGCAGACCAACTGATGGAGTGGTGGATATTGCTGTTTCTGAGCATCAAATTGCCAAGGAAATCACTGCCAAACAAGTCCAGCATTGGCCAAAGAAAGGGAAGCTTTCTGCAAGGAAGCTAAGTGTGAAGTATGCAATCCTGCATAGGATTGGCACTGCAAACTGGGTACCCACCAATCATACTTCCACTGTTGCCACAGGTTTGGGTAAATTTCTGTATGCTGTTGGAACCAAGTCCAAATTTAATTTTGGAAACTATATTTTTGATCAAACTGTTAAGCATTCAGAATCTTTTGCTGTCAAATTACCCATTGCCTTCCCAACTGTATTGTGTGGCATTATGTTGAGTCAACATCCCAATATTTTAAACAACATTGACTCTGTGAAGAAGAGAGAATCTGCTCTGTCCCTGCATTACAAACTGTTTGAGGGGACACATGTCCCAGACATTGTCTCGACATCAGGGAACGCTGCTGCTTCAGGTGCTGTGTCCAAGGATGCTTTGATTGCTGAACTCAAGGACACATGCAAGGTGCTGGAAGCAACCATCAAAGCCACCACAGAGAAGAAAATGGAGCTGGAACGCCTGATCAAAAGACTCTCAGACAGTGGCATTGATGATGGAGAAGCAGCTGAGGAAGAAGAAGAAGCAGCTGAGGAAGAAGAAGAAGCAGCTGAGGAAGAAGAAGATGCAGCAGAGGATACAGAATCAGATGATGATGATTCTGATGCCACCCCATGACCATCAGACCTTTATTTTTACTTTTACTTTTACTAGTTATTGGTCTGTAATATTTGCACATTAATTTCATGCATTCTACTTTTGCCAAATTCTGTCTAAAAAGGGGGAGTAGTAGGATATTATATTATGCATGATTTATGATTTTGAGGGGGAGTAGTAGTTATATGATTTTGAGGGGGAGTAGCATTTATACTACTGCTGCTGATGATGATTGTTGTAAGCTACTAAAACTAGTAGCTGATAGAAGATGCCGCAGTGAACTGCTTCACAGCAGTAGGAGCATGGAGACAGGGGGAGCAGAAAGCTGATGTCACGTGAGATGTCTTGACATCCTGGAAACGACTTGCAACTTGCAGAATTTTGCTGTCGCCACTACAGATACCGCTGTGCTTGATTACTCTGATAATGAAAGTTGCTGATCCCACTTGCATAACTGCTCGTACCTGCTCAGGAAGTGTCTAAGTATGTTTTAGACAAAATTTGCCAAAGGGGGAGATTGTTAGTGCTTAGCTTTACTGAGTTTTAAAAGATTGGCTAAAATTTTGTTAAAACATAAGCACTTAGACAATGAAGGAAAGCTGGAGTTGCTGCACATGATGTCCAACGTTATGTCAAGGAATCAGATTGGGTTGCACAATGCACAAGGCAAGATAAAATGTCAAATGAAGAATTGAAGCTGCAGGATCCACGATGTCGAATACGATGTCCAGGACATCCTGCCCGAAAATACTGGACACATAAATCTGTTATATCTTTAACAGATTAATGTGCAGTTAGCAACAGATTTGGCGATCTATCTTTAGGAACGAATTAAAAGATAATTAAAGTTCGAATTATAAACTTGAATAGTTCATTCAGGGATTAAAGATTAAAGATAAAAACTAAAAGATCAAACTTTATCTTTTAGATCTTTAAGTGCAGATTTTTCAGGAGAATGATAGATCTTATCCAGCGCAAGTTGTTGCAGCCCAGATACGCACACTGCTATATAAACATGAAGGCTGCACGAGTTTTCCACCAAGTCCGAGATTGAAGAGTTATTTTGTGAGTTTTGGGACTTGAGTGTTTTGTGAGCCACCTTGATGTTACCCTAACATCAAGTGTTGGACCTGAGTGTGTAGAGTTGATCTCTATTGTTCAGAGAGCAATCTCTGGTGTGTCTTTGATTTATTTGTAAACACGGGAGAGTGATTGAGAGGGAGTGAGAGGGGTTCTCATATCTAAGAGTGGCTCTTAGGTAGAGGTTGCATGGGTAGTGGTTAGGTGAGAAGGTTGTAAACAGTGGCTGTTAGATCTTCGAACTAACACTATTTTAGTGAATTTCCTCCCTGGCTTGGTAGCCCCCAGATGTAGGTGACGTTGCACCGAACTGGGTTAACAATTCTCTTGTGTTATTTACTTGTTTAATCTGTTCATACTGTCAAATATAATCTGCATGTTCTGAAGCGTGATGTCGTGACATCCGGTACGACATCTGTTATTGGTATCAGAATTTCAATAATAATATAATAATAAAAAATATCTTTTAGTAAAATAAAACAAAAAAATCAAATCGGACGTTTCTCTTTGGGATTTTTCTTTTTTAATTGAATCGACTAATAACCAAGGTGAAACTAAGGCTAAAATCAATTCATAAACCAAACTTTTGTCATCGCCTAAAAAAGCCATTTTCAAAGGTCCAACGCCTTGAAATGGTCTTCTCCGCTGTTATTGGTTAAGTGTAGATTTCTAAAGGCCTAAAATCAACATGTAACTTTATTACCTCTTTCAAAAATAAAGAGATCATTAATGGTCTAATGCCTTAATGTCTTCTCTTTTTTTCAAAGGAATCGAAAGATTGTTTAAATGGTCCAACGCCTTAAATGACCTTTCATTCAATAAAAACATATTTTGCAAATAAGATAAAAACAACTTAACCAAACACTTTGTTCACAAAGAACTACGTAGGTCTGATTTCCTTATCGCAATTAAGGAATACGTAAGAGCAAGGGAAACACCCTCGTCGACCGCAAAAAGATAAAAAATATAAAAAGGAATAAAAACCTAAAAGGGAACATAAAATTGAAGTCACGTTTGCACATTTAATTAAAGGTTGTCGTCTCTTGTGACAGACGCGTGGGGTGCTAATACCTTCCCCGTGCGTAAATACAACTCCCGAACCTTTCACTTAAAGTTCATAGATCACGTCTTTTCCGGTTTTTTCGACGTTTTCCTCAAATAAACGTTGGTGGCGACTCCACGCGTATTCCTTTCTTGGAACATGCATCTGCGAGTCACGCGTCGCCCTCCCGCCGAAGGGTAGGTTGCGACAGCTCCTAAGTTTTGACTTCCAGGACTATTCAATCAGAAATTGCTCATTTGGTGAGGGTGTCATTGTTAATCGTCATTTACGACTAACTTTTGTGTTGAAAAGCTTTATGAAAATCATGTCTTTTCCCCAATTTATGGTTCCTTTTGTAGGTTTGTACATATTTTTAGGTTTAGTTTAATTTTGCTCAGTAGAATTGCCCATTATTGTGAATTAATGTGTTTTCAACTTCAGTTTCAGGTGAAAAGATGAAGAAATAGAAGGTTGTTGCAGCTTGTGTCTCGCTAAGCGAGACCTGTGCGCTTAGCGAGAATCATCCGCTAAGCGAGACACTCAGCCCGCTTAGTGAGTTGGGAGAATCTGGAGGAGAATCTGCCATGCATCTGTGCGCTCAGCGCATCATCAACTTGCTTAGCGAGTCGTTTGTCTCTTCTCGTGCTAAGCGTGCCCAGCTCACTCAACGGAATTTCATTAACTCGCGCTTAGCGCAAAAATGGCGCTAAGCGAGTCGTCGAGGTCAAAAAAGCCCTTTTGAAGGCTGAAGTTGGAAAAATAGCAGAAAGAAGAGCGTAAAGAGCACAACAGAGGCACAACAGGGCAAGGAAGCACAAAAAACCTTAGCTTTCAAGAGGATTCTAGGTTTTAGAGTGATTTTTTAGGTTCTTAGAGGTGGAGGAGACATCCCCACCACTATGTAATTTGAATTTTGCTTCCAAAACCTCCTATTGTAACTGAAAGGTGATAACTTTTCATGGAAGGCTAAAGCTTTTGTTGGGAGTTTCTGCTGAGCCTTGATGTAAATATTCTTTACTATCTATTTAATGTTGTTTTGATGTGTTCATTGCTTCTATCTGCACTTAAATCTTGCATGCTTTTGGTCTGATCATCCATTTTTGTGTAAAGTTAAGATTTTTAGAATTGGAAAATGTTTTTAATCCTTAGAACTGGATAGAGCAGGGCTAGATAACTGGACATGGAGTGCAGGGACTCTAGTTTTTAATATACTGTGATCTTAATGTTGTTCGGTTAGGCTAAGTTCGACAAGGGATCCAAGAACGAAGTTTAATTAGAATTAGCCCATTCACACGAGACATTGGTATTTGGGATAATTTTCCTCAACATAGAACACATAAACAACATTAGATAGAGAAAAACCTTTAATTGCATCAAGTTACTCAGTAGAAAGGCCCAACGTTTTAATCATCTGTTTATCTTTCGCATTTACTTAGTTAATTTTGTAGTTATCTCTAGAATTGCAACCATATCCTGTTTTTATTTCCATTTCATGATGTGACACAAATGTCTACTTATTGAATGAACGCTTTTCTGAATGAAACAAACTCCCTGTGATACGATACTCGGTTCTTACCATTTTATACTACTTGTATGACTCAGTGCACTTGCTAATAAATTCCGCAGTTGTAAAGAGGAGTTGACAACCATGAAACGACGAGTAAAGTTCAAGACAAAAAGTAAAAAAAAAAAAACAAAAACAAAGAAGTACAAAAAAAGGGACATTTGATTAACTGTGTTTAGACATTCATGTGACCTCATTTTATCATTCCTAAGAGTTTGTCTTTTTGAGAGAAAGGTGAGTTATCAAGAACATGAGTCATTTGACTTAATCTGACAATTGAAAAACCTTTATATATTTCTCATCCTTGAAAATTCATTTTTGAGAACCTGCACAGTTTCTTTCTTTTCTTCCTTACTACAAGGTCACGATGAAAGACAACGATAGATACCTCAGAGCCCTACACAGGGGCAATGAGAGGCTCCATGCATGAGCCTTAAGCGAACCTAGGGGCAGATCAAAATTCCTCACCCGGTAGGTTGAAAACCCGAAAGGGCGACCTAAGCAAAAATTAGGATTGAAAAAAAAATATAATAAAAAAAGAAAAAAAACAATCAGGGGCGTGTTATTAAGGTTTTATCCCAAAATCCAAACTACAAAAGTATTTAGTCAAGACTTGAAGTGACACATGGCCATGTTTCAACATCCCAAACACTAATTTATCCCTTGCTACCCCCTCCGAGCCAAAGCATATTTGTTTTCCGAAAACAACAAAAAAACAACAAAAGCAAAATGGAAACCCTGAGTGGGAACCACCACTAAACCAACGAGAAGAGCAATGCAAATAATGCATGCTTGAAGTTAGGCAACAATGAAAATAAAAAAAGAAAAAAAGATCTGCCAAAGGCGAGTAAAAAAAGAAAAAAAAAAGAGAGACAAAAGATCTCCAAATTCTGCAAGGCACAAAAGTGCAATGAAAGATTAATGTACAAGAGAAAAGGAGTAGAGCCTAACTCAAAAATTGAAGTGAACAAAAGGTACAAGCAAGAAGCTTTTGAGGTTCTTACTCAATATAACCCTCAAAGACTCTTTGAGCTTGTCTAATCCTTTCTTTCATAAGCCCTCTTACCCCTGACCACGTTACAAGCCCAATAAAGGCCATGTGGATCAAGGAATGACTAATTTGCTTTTAAGTTGGGATTATGGAATGAAACCCGCGCACGCTTATTGTCATACCCTAATTTCGTCCGGGGACCTTTGCTCGATGACGTGCGACCATTGTTTGGTCCTCGTGAGGTGCTTGGCACCCATCATTAGGCAATTTGTGAAATTCCAGGACATGCCGAAAAACCAAAAAAATATTGATGCACAATCCGTAAGTTTCCGTGACACACCGGAAATCAAATGGAAGCATCGTTGCATAATTAAGTGAGGTTCCGTAACATTCCGTAAGTCAAAAAGGGAATGATTATGTAATCCGCAAGGTTCCGTAACATTACGGAAAGAAAACAAGTATCGTTACGAAATTCGTAAGTTTCCGTAACTTTACGAAAAAAGAATCACCAAAAAATAGCAGAGGGGGGTGTACTTAGTAAAAATGGGGGTGCAAATAGCACCCAGGCCCATTTGGGCCCTCCAGAAGATTCCTCCAGAAGGCGGTTGCTTCTGGAGGAAGCAACCCTGCTCGCCTGGGCGAGCTGAGCTCGCCTGGGCGAGCTGGGCGGCAACCACCTCCCCTATTTTGCTATAAATAGGGGAGGAAAGCAAGAAGGAAAGGGTCCAGCCCCTTAGGCACTTCTCTCTCTTTCGAATTTGCTTGGAAAAATTGTTTCCGTGAAGAAAATCTAAGCCGAGGCGCTTCCGAAACGTTTCCGTAACGTTTTCCGTGAGGAATCTCGCAAAGCTTTCAACCGTTCTTCGACGTTCTTCATTCGTTCTTCATCGTTCTTCGATCTTCAACGGGTAAGTACCTCGAACCAAGCTTTTCGATTCATTCTATGTACCCGTAGTGGTCCGCATTGTGTTTCGTGCATTTTTATTCTCGTTTTGTTTACTTTTTATACCCCCTGTTGACGTGCTTAAGCCATTTTACTTAAGTCATTTCTCGCTTAACTTAAAAATAAAATAAATTTCCACCGAACGTTTGAATTGTATTATCCATTAACTTCGGTTAAAATAAATTCCGACCGTTCGGTCGTGCCGTAACCACGTTGGAAATCAAAAAAAGGGTAAAAAATAATATAATAATCAAAAAGACATCTTTTAGTAAAATAAAGCGGAAAATCAATCGGACGTTTTCTCTTTGGGATTTCTCATTCTTAATCGAATTGATTAATAACTAAAGTGAAACTAAAGGCTAAAATCAATTCGCCTAGTCAAGCTCGTCCATAAAAATAGGCTTTTGAAGTTTGTCATTTCAATTTCTCACTAAGTAAAATGGATCATTTTTAAGGTCCAACGCCTTAAAATGATCACCACTTAAGTAAAGAATCGCTTGATAAAAAAGAACTACGTAGGTCTGATTTTCTCATCCCAAAATTGAGGAATACGTAGGAGCAAAGGGAAACACCCTTGTCGACCACAAAAAAGAAAAAATATAAAAAGGGTATAAAGGATATAAGGACATAAAAGGGAACGTAAAAATCAAAGTCATGTTTGCATATTCGATTAAAGGCTGCCGTCCCTTGTGACGGACGTGTGGGGTGCTAATACCTTCCCCGCGCGTAAATACAACTCCCGAACCTTTCACTTAAAAGTTCGTAGATCGCGTCTTTTCCGGTTTTTCCGACGTTTTCCTCAAATAAACGTTGGTGGCGACTCCGCGCGTATTCCTTTCGTGGAACACGCATCCCGCGAGTCACGCGTCGCCCTCCCGCCGAAGGGTAGGTTGCGACAGTTGGCGACTCCGCTGGGGAGCATTTTTAGAGAGTTAGGCCATTTAATCTTGTGCAATGTTTTATCATGACTTTCTCCTTTGTTGGTTTCCCTTTATTTGTCTTATGTTCTTGTGTATATAAACTATCTGTTGCTTTTAGTGTGTTTTAGAATGTATGCATGAGGTAAATATTTATTCATTTGATGCACACAAACACCAACACTATTTGCACACACTGTGAGTGAAAAAGGGCCCCATACCCGGGTTCATGGGAGCATAAGGAGTGGAGGTGAATCTGTGATCATGCTAGGTCTCCGACTTGCTTGATTACAGTGAACCCTCATCTAGAGCTTTTCTCTTTGAAAACTTATTGTTGCTAGTAGTCCCTACTGCTGCAATATGTTCTTCAAAGGGGATGATACCTCTAGAAACCATCAAGAGAGATATGACTACCTTGGGGATTATTGCTAAAAGCCTAGTTAGTTCTCTCCCTTATAGGTCCCTTAAATAGGGGCACGGAGCAAACACGCTGCGTGCCATTTTTCACACTGCCATGCATAAGTATCATATACCCGTTTGCTTATGTTCAGTGAATATTATCATACTATGTACATCCCCGTATTGTACCTTTCGCATGTGCATCATGTGTGGGTTCCGTCTTAATCCCCTCTCTTGGGCAAACCAACGGAGGGTCCGTGTCACCTTCTTAAATACATACGTTGGGCACTTTGCTACCCCAAGACGTTGTATCTAAGAAGGAGACAATTTCCCGAGCTCCCGTATTCATAAATTGCATCCGTGTCATATGCATTCCTTCATGCATTCATCCATTCCACCCATGATAGATGTCGGAGATTTGATTCGCATTAGATTTTATTTCACTTTAGTAAAACATGGGATCAAGTCAAAAGCCTTCGCTTAAAAAGAGGTTTTATCAAGTCAAAATCAAGAGCTTAGAGGTCACCAGTTTACGAAAGTTGGGGCAATTAATGGGTCGACTTCAACGGCAAGCCTTCCGCAAAGCCTATGGTAAGCATTTGGGACCTAGCTAGGGTAGAAGTCTCCATGGAACCAATTGCCTCCCTCGCCCAGTATTATGATCAGCCGTTGAGGTGCTTCATCTTTGGGGACTTCCAGCTATCACCAATGGTGGAAGAATTTGAAGAGATCCTAGGATGTCCTCTAAGGGGAAGGAAACCATACCTCTTCTCAGGGTTCTACCCCTCATTGGCCAGAATTTCTAAAAAAGTCCAAATCTCGGCGCAGGAATTAGACCGCCAAAGGCAAGTCGAAAATGGGGTGGTCGGAATACCGAGAAAATATTTGGAGGTAAAAGCAAGAATCTTGGCAGAAAAAGGCGAGTGGACCCCATTCATAGATATTCTCACACTATTGATTTTCGAGGGAGTCCTCTTTCCAAATGTGGATGGGTTGGTGGACCTGGCAGCGATCGACGTTTTTCTCGCCTATCATAACCACAAGGAAAGTCCGGTTGTCGCTATGCTAGTCGACCTATATGACACCTTCGACCGAAGATGTGAAGAAAGCAATGCAAGGATTGTTTGCTGTACTCCAGCTCTCTATGTGGGGCTGGTTTCACACCTTTTTCTCCAAGAAGGTAGGCCCGTCTATCCGCTACAAGGTTACCGCTCGTGCGTCGAAAAAGGAAAGGCGAATTGGGACCAACTCTTGGCTAGCATGGGGGGGCGTCTGTTATTTGGTTCCCTCGCTAGAAGGAAGGAAGAATCAGGATTCTATCTTCATGCGAAGGATGTCCAAATGTTCCCTTGATGGGAACAAGGGGTTGTATTAATTATAATCCCGTTCTCACCATAAGACAGCTTGGCTACCCCATGAGAGGAGCGCCATTAGACGAAAGCATCACGCCTTTCATCGCACGGGGTTTTAGTGACCACAACGCGAGGGTACTCCAAGGAGTTCGCAAGGCATGGGATGCGGCATGAAGAAAGGACAGAGAGCTTAGGGGAAGCAGTAATGGGATCATCGGCGGCTATCATAAGTGGCTGAGAGTCCGAACACAAGGATTGGATTGGCTCCCAAATCTAAAGACTGTGAGAGACGATGAGGTTAAAGCTTCGAAAGAAAGTGATGAGGTACAAGCCCTAAAGGCAGATCTTGAAAGAGCCCGGGTAGTCGAAGAGAAGTTCAAGTCCATAGCCATCAAAGTCTGAAAAGAGTATGATGAACTAAGGGACGTCAATATGGCCACAGCTGAAGCCTTGGAACGAGAAACCAAGAAAGCCCGAAAGGAAGAACACGTGCAAGCAAAGTTTTGAGGGGCTTTATAGGGCAGCAATAGTAAGCTCAAGCTCCGAAGAGGTGAAAGGAATCATCACGGGTCAAAGGCATGATCTTGAAGGACGAGCTAAAGGCTTACCTTAGGTCGAAAAGAAATTTGTCCCAATAGTTAAGCGAGACTGAAGGGAATATGTGGGCCGTCATCGATGAGTGCAAAGAGAAGCTAAATCTAGCGGCGACTCACGAGCAAAGGCTAGAGGATGAGTAAGCCAAGATATCAGCAGAAAGCGAAGCAAGGGAAAGGGTAATTGATTCATGGCACCAAGAGGCAACAATGTGGACGGACCGATTTGCTCTTACCTTGAACAGGAGTCAAGAACTTCCCCGATTGCTAGCCAAGGCCAAAGCAATGGCGGACACCTACTCCGCCCCCAAGAAGATCCACGGAATTCTCAGCTATTGTCAACATATGATAGACTTAATGGACCATATGATTAGAAACCGCTAGGAAGTTTGTATTGTCGCTCAGATCTTGACTAGTTATAACTTTTTGAAAAAAATGAGTTTATCCCACGTTTTTACTCCAAAAATCAGTGTGAATCAAGTCACTCCCACATTTTATCTCTAGCATGCATTGTATGTTGGTCTCGTCCTTTGTCATGGGAAGTCGGAAGGTCCATATCACCTTCTTAATTGTACACATGGGGCACTGCGCCCCCAAATGCGCAAGTAAGAAGAGATAATTTTCCGGGCTCTCGTGTCCGTAAAATGCATTCATATCATGCACCACATAAGCATCTCTTCATAACATCATAATGAACATATCGTTCCTGGATTTGTCCGTTATCATATTCCAGCCTCACATTTTGCATGAGTCATGGCATCATCATGCATATGCGTTCAACAAACTTTTTGATCTGCAAAATTGCATACCATTTGTTTTCATGTTTGCTCATCCTTGCGTTTTCCTCTACAAAACAAAAACAAAAAAGGGGAAGCGTGAAACTTCACACTACCTTCTTAGTTGCATGTGTTAGGCACCATGAGCCAACCATGTTGGGATCATAAACCCATTTCTAAAAAAAAAAAAAAAAAAAAAAAAAAAAAAACACACAACAACAAAACAAAATAATTGAACATGGTACCTAATGCATGGTTAACTAGGAAATGGTGTTTCTTCGGGCATCTCAATTTCATAAATACATTTTCCGTGCATAAGCTTAAAGTATGCCCGAGTCATTCATCCCTATGAGATGTTGTTGAAGTATTGGCGATCAGAACTGCCTTTCCTTGGATTATAGGGTTGAACCAAACTCATGCTTTTACAAAAAGGTTCATCAAGTCAAGTTGAAATATGGAAGTAACCGTCCTGCGAAATTGGGGCAAAAGATGAATTGAGTCACATCACTGCTTCGTCTACTGCCAAACATATTTAGGATTGTTGATGTCCTTGTTACTTCCAGTTTCACCTTGACAAAGATGTCATGGACCATGTTGAAAATCTAAATTGATTCAACCCCATATCCTGCTTAAAAATTCACAATACTTCGACTGTACATCATTCGCATGCATCCATGCTTTTCATTGGTTGCATTGCTCATTGCATTCTTTCCTTGAAAGATAAAATAAAATAAAATAAAATGAACTTATCAAAAAGAAAAGGACACGCTTTACGGCGCCCTTACCGAACTCGTGCTAGAGCTAGAGTAATGGGTGAAGCAGAGGAGGTGCAAGAGAAGATGAAGGCCGAAAATGGATGCCATAAAAGAGCAAATGGCCACAATGATGAAGGCCATGATGAGCATGAAGAAGATAATGGAAGCCAATGCGGTTATAGTTGCCGCTATTAGCGCTGTCGCTAAGGTGAACCCGATGCTCCCATCTGGCCTCAAGCAAATGAATCATCCAACCTCAAATATGGTAGGCAAAGATTTCGGAAGTACGGATGATCCCATGATGTGCAAATTCAAAACGAGTACGCCTTCCCATCATATGGCTTGCCTCCCAACTATACACCACCCAATGTGGCATACACTCTCAATGAAAATCTCAATAACTCCACTCCGATACTCATTGAGAACCAATAACCTCATCAGGCACATATCTCTCAAACCATGGGGGAGACACATGAAATTCCCCACCACAATCTAGCTGACTTCGAGCCTTGGCTCGGATATGCCACTGAAGGGCAAGCAGTTGGTGGTATACCCTTTGAAAACACTTTGGAGGGCCCTCAGTTTCGCCCACAACCACAACCATTGCATTTTGCGGTGGGAAGAGCCCCTCCTGCTATGGCCGAAAAGGGAAAGGCGGATCATCTAAAGGAAAGGCTCAGGGCCATTGAAGGAGGTGAAGATTATGCCTTTGCTAACCTAGAAAAGTTGTTCCTAATACCCAAACATGGTCATTCCCAAGTTCAAGGTGCTGGACTTTGACAAGTACAAGGGGACTACTTGTCTCAAGAACCATCTAAAGATGTATTTTCAGAAGATGGGGGAATACGCAAAAGATGAGGAATTGCTGATACATTCCTTCCAAGAAAGTTTTACTGGGGTAGCTGTTACCTGGTACATTCTTGGAAGGACCTAATGGTTGCCTTTGTTAGGCAGTATCAGTACAATTTTGATATGGTTCCGGATAGGATGCAACTACAGAAAGTGTGCAAAAAGGGGGACGGATCATTCAAAGAACACGCCCAAAAGGTGGAGGGATCTGGCGGCCCAGGTGGTACCCCCAATAATGGAAAGGGAGACGATAATCGTGATGATAGACACATTATCGGTACTCTACTATGAAAAGATGGTGGGCTGCGCACCCTCAAAGCTTTGCAGATTTGGTCTTCGCCAGTGAAAGGATCAATGTGGGTCCGAAAAGAGGCAAATTTGATCATCCTACTAGGACGACTGAGAAAACTGGGGCAAATAAAGAGGGTGAGAAAGAGGGAGAAACCCATGCTGTGACTGCCATTCCTATACGGCCAAGTTTCCCACCAACCCAACAATGTCATTACTCAGCCAATAACAAACCTCCTCCTTACCCACCACCCAGTTATCCACAAAGGCCATCCCTAAATCAACCACAAAGTCTGTCTACCGCACTTCCAATGACGAAGACCACTTTTAGCACAAACAAAAAAAAAAACACCAACAAAAAGGAATTTTGCAGCAAAAAGCCTGTAGGGTTCACCCCAAATTCCGTTGTCATATGCTAAACTTGATCCCATATCTACTTGATAATTCAATAGTAGCCATAACCCTAGCCAAGGTTCATCAACCTCCGTTTCTCCGAGAATACGACTCGAACGCAACGTGTGCTTGTCACGGAGAAGCCCCGGGGCGTTCCATTGAGCATTGTAGGGCTCTGAAGCGTAAGGTGCAAGGCCTAATTGATACGGGCTGGCTGAAATTTGAGGAGAATCGCTTGTTGAATCCTAACATTAACAAGCAACACCATACATGGGGCAATTCTGGAAGCTGTTGTTATGACTCATCAGGATTTTCAAGTTTATGCCATAAACCACAGTTACAATGTTAAATGATATGGATAAAATGGACATCCTCTCACGGACACATCTTTGCTTATTCAACTTCCACCGGAATGTGAGTGTAAGCCATTGGTCTGTTTGCTCAAGCAACCTGCGCTCCTGAGTGTTGACTTCCAAGACCGTTCAATCAGAGATTACTCATCTTGCACGTTGGTGGGGGTGCCGTAAAACAACGAGTAAAGTTCAAAATAAACAAGTTTCAAAATAAAATAAAATAAAAGTGTTCAAAAAAAAAAAAACATTTGATTGACTGTGCTTTCAAGACGTTCATGTGACCTCATTTTATCATCCTGGAAAGTTTGTCTTTTTAGAGAGAAGTGAGTTATCAAGAATAGGATGTTGGACAAATGGCTTCAGTAACCTTGAGAAGAAGAGGGGATTGAATTAAGATATGAATATTATTCCCCAATTAAACTTTCACTCTCTCTTTTCGGATTAACAATGCACATAGGGACAACCCTTCCCTTGTGTTCAAGAATCCCCTACAACAAGAGACCCACGGTCTCTTAATCCCTTTTCAGAAATAAGAAGAAGAGAAGAAGAGGTCTCTCGTAAAAGAGGTAGATTGTAAAATGAAGATCAATCAAAAATTCCTTATTGAATAAGCAAGTGGTTGACCAAGGAATCTTTTTGAGAGGATAAGACATTTCAGTTCAGAAAAACTCTTGATCTTTCGAGAGGATAAAACTGTTTGGGCAATGAAAACTCTCTTTAAAACATTTGAATGGCCATTCATAAAACATTTGAATAGATATGTCTCTTGGAAATTATTTTCTGAAAATCCCCTCTGGTAATCAATTACAAGACTTACGTAATCGATTACAGGTTTTAAAAATTTGAATAAAAACATTTTTAACTACTGGTAATCGATTACCGGAGAGCAAATCTCAAATTGAAATGATAGAATTCTTTGGTCAAACCTTTGTTTGTTTCAATTTGGAAACTTCTTCCTAAAGATTCTAAAGAGATCAAACTTGATCATATATCTTGATTTTCTTGGATAAAACTTAGAAGCACTTGATCCTTTAGCATCATCAAGACATCAAAACATCTTGCTTCTACATAGGAGTCATTTGACTTAATCCATCAACTGAAAGATCCTTCAATTATTTCTCGTCCTTGGAAAATTCTTTTTTGCAAGAATCAACTGCTTCTTTCATTCTTCCTCACGACGAGGTCGTGAAAACAAGACAACAATTGGTACCTCTAAGCCCTACACTGGGGCAACGAAAGGCACCATGCAAAAACTTCAAGCGAACCTAGGGGCAGATTAGAAGTTCTCACCCAATTGGTTCCCTCCTACAAGGTCATGACGAAAGGCAACGATTGATACCTCAAAGCCTTACACTGGGGCAATGAGGGGCACCGTGCATGAGCCTCAAGTGAACATAGGGGCCGATCAAAAGTTCCACCCATCGATGTTTTCAACAAAAAAAAAAGGGGGGACAAACCCTAGGATTTCAATAGATTGATTAAACGATAAACAGCTCTATTGCCATCACTCCAAAATGGTCAAGTGACTAAATCAAACAGAACATACACTTTGAGGGGGTTCCCGGAGAGATTTGCAAAAAGATAGGATAAGGTCGCATGAATTATCACCTCTTTCAAAAGGACAGTCAATCTATGTTTTCCAAAAAAAATCAAATCAAAATCAAAATCACAAAATAGGGAAAGAATGTCATGAACATTGTACAACTTTCCATTACATTGCATTGTTTCATATGAAGTCCGCATTTACCAAATTTCACGACAAAGGTTGCATGCATCTGCATCCCTAAAAATCATGTTAACTGCATAGATTTCATACATCTAATGTCCAAATCTTGTGGATTTGGGATGACCGGCCCTCTCGATGAGTCGATCTCTTGCTTTCTCATAAGGGTGGACCCTTGGGTACTAGTTACCCTCACCGTTGAGAGGACTACACGTCCTCGCCTTGAGAGGACTACACGTCCTCACCATCAGAGGGCTGCACGCCCTCACCTCCAGAGGACTACATGTCCTCGCCTTGAGAGGGCTACACGCCCTCACCTTGGGTACTAGTTACCCTCACCGTCAGAGGACTACACGTCCTCGCCTTGAGAGGACTACACGTCCTCACCATCAGAGGGTTGCACGCCCTTGCCTCCAGAGGACTACATGTCCTCGCCTTGAGAGGGCTACACGCCCTCACCTTGGGTACTAGTTACCCTCACCGTCAGAGGACTACACGTCCTCGCCTTGAGAGGACTACACGTCCTCACCATCAGAGGGCTGCACGCCCTCACCTCCAGAGGACTACATGTCCTCGCCTTGAGAGGGTTGCACGCCCTCACCTTGGGCACTAGTTACCCTCACCGTCAGAGGACTACACGTCCTCGCCTTGAGAGGACTACACGTCCTCACCATCAGAGGGCTGCACGCCCTTACCTCCAGAGGACTACATGTCCTCGCCTTGAGAGGGCTACACGCCCTCACCTTAGGTACTAGTTACCCTCACCGTCAGAGGACTACACGTCCTCGCCTTGAGAGGACTACACGTCCTCACCATCAGAGGGCTGCACGCCCTTACCTCCAGAGGACTACATGTCCTCGCCTTGAGAGGGCTACACGCCCTCACCTTAGGTACTAGTTACCCTCACCGTCAGAGGACTACACGTCCTCGCCTTGAGAGGACTACACGTCCTCACCACCAGAGGGCTGCACGCCCTCACCTCCAGAGGACTATAAGTCCTCGCCTTGAGAGGGCTACATGCCCTCACCTTGGGTACTAGTTACCTTCACCTTCAGAGGACTACACGTCCTCGCCTTCAAAGGGTCATGTACCTTCAACTTCAGAGGACTACACGTCCTCGCCGTCAAAGGGTCATGTGCCTTCACCTTTGTAGGGCTACACGCCCTCACATTCAGAGGACTACACGTCCTCACCTTTAGAGGACTACACGTCCTCGCCATCATAGGACTACACTCCCTCGCCTTCGAAAGGCGACACGTCCTGAACTTCAGAGGGCTACACGCCCTCGCCTTTAGAGGACTACGCGTCCTCACTTTCAGTGGGCTCCATATCCACACCTTAAGATAATTTAAGGTCCTCTGCCCTTAAATGCTTAACCGAGACTTGCACTCCCGGTTAAGGGACCAGTAGTTTCCTTTTAACGGTTCCTGGGCCACCCCCTGATATTGGAGGAGGGCCAACTGTGCGAGCACAACCAGAGAGGGAGGCTATCACACAGCTACTATGCATACTGGGGCAAGATTTCACCCGTGCCGCTGCAAAGAGAAGAGTGCGGACCATGCGCACCAACATGACCACTCTTACACAGATATAGATGACATTGCTACTTAGCAACATTCTGCCCAGCAACCGCAATGCCAATCTCCCCCTGCGGAAGTATCAGTTGGTCTGTGCCGTCCCGACATGGGTAAGTATGCATATGGTTCAACTAATTTCTGATACCATTTATTTGTTTGCAGGGATCGCACCCACAAAGACACCCAGTGAACCTGAAGAAGTCCAACAGGGCCCTGGGGTTTCCAACTCTGGTTACGGGCCTCTATCAGTCCTACGGGGTGCCCGTACCCCCCCGGCAAGGTCACGTCATCATAGGTAAGTATGCACATCGCTCAACTGATTTCTGATTTCATCTATTGTTTGCAGGGATCGCGACTGCAAGACACCTAGTGGACCCGAAGAAGTCCAACAGGGTCTTGGAATTGTCAAGCTCTAATTACGGGTTTCTGTCAGTTCTACGGAGTACCTGTCACCTCCAGCAAGGGCATCAGGCCCCCTACTAATCGAGCTTTCATCAAGAAGTACTGCGCCCCAGACAGGCGCAGGGCGAAACACCACAGCAGCATTGGGATGGTCGGCAGCGGGAAACAGACGCACCGCCACCACCTCTAGAGTTCACCTCAGCTCATCCGCAAAAAGGTTAGAGCGTTGCCTACAACACATGGCCGACCAGCGGGCTACCAAGTCCAAAGCCAAAGGTAAGCAAAGTACTAGGTCAGTGACCGACAAGTCATAAGGCGTCCAGCTAAAGACGTTAAAGAAGCGCTACTAGGAGGCAACCTAGTACCTTTTGAATCTATGCTTGTTATTTGATCACTTTTTATAGTAGGACGCACCTAGTTGCTCATGATCCTGGGGATTTAAATAAAACAAGCGCAAGCTCGGAAGGTAGTCATACCTCACAAAATATATATATGTATGTTTAGGTAGTGAAAATACCTTAGATATGCATGTATGTGACAAAAAAACACTTCACAAAATATATATATGTATGTTTAGGTAGAAAGATACCTTAGATATGCATGTATGTAAACAAAAAATACTTCACAAAATATATATGTATGTTTAGGTAGAAAGATACCTTGGATATGCATGTATATAGCAAAAATACCTTACAAAACATATATATGTATGTTTAGGTAGCAAGATACCTTGGATATGCATGTATATACAAAAAATCATCATAGAAAAGAAAAGAAAATGAAATGAAAAAGAGAGCAAATAAGAAAAAAAAGAAGAAGGCAAGTAAGGAAAAAGGTGGAAAAAGAGAAAATAAGTTGTCTAGCTAAAAATGACATGCTTTTGAAAAGAGACGATTTCCAACTTTTCTTTGAAAAAATTCATTGATCATAACCAATTTTTGGAAAATGTGTATACACCTGAAGGGTGAATGCTGTGAAGATTTTCCCAGACGCCCGAAATGGACTCGGATGAATGCACAAATTGATAGAAGAACATATTTTGGAAACATTGGGTTGATTTAAAATAGAGAAAATGAATCCTGAGCCCTAGCATCACATGACCATAAAAATTTGACACTTGAGTGTCCACATAGGTGCATGCATGACCAGTTTTGCATAAAATTTCCAAATCATCATTTTTGCATTTGTGTCATGGAAATAATGTGGGGCATCCCTTTTTATCCTTGAACCAAACCAAACCCCGACATGTATCATGTCTAGCCATTCTACAAACCTTGAGCCAAGATCCTGACTCACCATGAACCTTGACCTAGGGTGAGAATGTCAATCCTTACCCTCGGGAGCAAAAAAGAAAAGAAGGAAAATTCCCCAATCAAAGAGTGGGAGAAAGCAAAAAAAAGAAAAGAAGGAAAATTTCCAATCAAAGAGAAAGTCAAAAAGAAAAGAAAGAAAATTCCCAACCAAAGAATAGGAGAAAGTAAAAAAGGAAGGAAAGAAAGTTCTTGATCAAAGAACTAGAAGAAATGTGCAGAAAGGTCTTTTGACCAGACAATATCTGAACAATACAGAATTGTCACCAAATGAACGAAAAAAGAAGGAAAGAGAACCACAACCTAAAATAGTCTTCTCCCTTTGATTACCAACCAGAATCCCGTGCGCTAGCGACTTTTTTTTCTCGCCCCGCACTAAACAAAAACAGAAAAAGAAAAAAAGCCAGAAAAATCAAAAGCCAAAAACACACAAAAGTCGAAAGAAGAAACCACCAAAAGAACCCATTCCCAAGGGAAGCCCTATTGATCCATGATCACGCGTGTAATTTTTGATTTGATAGGAAATAATTTGCAAAGTCAAGTCATGACATATCTATGGTTCGGAATTAGGATGAAACACTTACCTGTGCGAGATTGATACACTTTGAGTAGATTTCTTCTATTTTTTTTTTCGAACCCAGTGTTTCCTCTAAATGATCATTTAGAAACGAAATGCTAACATCCAAAATCTCATTTATGGTTATGGGAGATTTCATCAGCAGACTCTCCTTCCCCGGTAGACGCATTGTTTTTCACTCAAAAAGGCATATGTTGCTCTAAGTCAGTTGGAATATTTGTCTCTTTGCTAAAGCATGTTTGCATTTTAGTGGAGAAAACAACGAGACTTTTTCAAGTCTCACAAGTTATCCAGAACTACGTAGGTCTGAATTCCTCATGGGAGGATACGTAGGAGCAAGAGCCTCGCTTTTGTCGACCACACCGCCTTTTGTTGCCATGACTCAAGAGCTGGTAGCACGCGGAGATACCTTACGGTTATCCGCACCTTTTTGTCGTCCAGAGGCGGCGGGCCCGATGACAAGCAGAGACCAAGTTTGGTCATTCTGCACCCATGATACGCGGAGATACCTAATGGTTATTCGCACCCTTTTGTCATCCTGAGGCGGCGGGCCCGATGACAAGCAGAGACCAAGTTTGGTCATTCTGCACCCATGATACGCGGAGATACCTTACGGTTATCCGCACCTTTTTGTCATCCAGAGGCGGCGGGCCCGATGACAAGCAGAGACCAAGTTTGGTCATTCTGCACCCATGATACGCGGAGATACCTTATGGTTATTCGCACCCTTTTGTCATCCAGAGGCGGCGGGCCCGATGACAAGCAGAGACCAAGTTTGGTCATTCTGCACCCATGATGCGCGGAGATACCTTACGGTTATCCGCACCTTTTTGTCATCCAGAGGCGGCGGGCCCGATGACAAGCAGAGACCAAGTTTGGTCATTCTGCACCCATGATACGCGGAGATACCTTATGGTTATTCGCACCCTTTTGTCATCCAGAGGCGGCGGGCCCGATGACAAGCAGAGACCAAGTTTGGTCATTCTGCACCCATGATGCGCGGAGATACCTTACGGTTATCCGCACCTTTTTGTCATCCAGAGGCGGCGGGCCCGATGACAAGCAGAGACCAAGTTTGGTCATTCTGCACCCATGATACGCGGAGATACCTTACGGTTATCCGCACCTTTTGTCATCCAGAGGCGGCGGGCCCGATGACAAGCAGAGACCAAGTTTGGTCATTCTGCACCCATGATACGCGGAGATACCTTACGGTTATCCGCACCTTTTTGTCATCCAGAGGCGGCGGGCCCGATGACAAGCAGAGACCAAGTTTGGTCATTCTGCACCCATGATTACGCGGAAGATACCTTACGGTTATCCGCACCTTTTTGTCATCCAGAGGCGGCGGCCCGATGACAAGCAGAGACCAAGTTTGGTCATTCTGCACCCATGATACGCGGAGATACCTTACGGTTATCCGCATCTTTTTGTCATCCAGAGGCGGCGGGCCCGATGACAAGCAAAGACCAAGTTTGGTCATTCTGCACCCATGATACGCGGAGATACCTTACGGTTATTCGCACCCTTTTGTCATCCAGAGGCGGCGGGCCCGATGACAAGCAGAGACCAAGTTTGGTCATTCTGCACCCATGATACGCGGAGATACCTCACGGTTATTCGCACCCTTGTATCATCCAGAGGCGGCGGGCCCGATGATACGCGGAGATACCTTACGGTTATTCGCACCCTTTTGTCATCCAGAGGCGGCGGGCCCGATGACAAGCAGAGACCAAGTTTGGTCATTCTGCACCCTTGTATCATCCAGAGGCGGCGGGCCCGATGATACGCGGAAATACCCGAGTGGTTATCCGTATAAACATTCTTTTGCTATCTGTAAGACAGAACGCTTGATAGCATGCAGAGACTGACATAGTCTTCTGCACCTTTTGTTCCTCCGGGAACAACAAGTCATTTACAAGCGGAAATTTCATGGTCGCCCGCGACTCTCGTCAACCGGGAGGAGCCAAACTAGTGTCATACGCTAATTTTCGGGGACCTTTGCTTGATGACATGCGACCATTCTTTGGTCCTTGTGAGGTGCTTGGCACCCATCATTAGGCAATTTGTGAAATTTTGGGAACAACAAGTCATTTGCATGTGGAGATTTTATGGTCACCCGCGACTCTCGCCAAATCGAGAGGAACGAAATTAGTGTCTTATCTTTACTTTCCTTTTATTTCCAATAAAAGACAAGTAAAGAGGGGCAACTGTCATACCCTAATTTCGTCCGGGGACCTTTGCTCGATGACGTGCGACCATTCTTTGGTCCTCGTGAGGTGCTTGGCACCCATCATTAGGCAATTTGTGAAATTCCAGGACATGCCGAAAAACCAAAAAAATATTGATGCACAATCCGTAAGTTTCCGTGACACACCGGAAATCAAATGGAAGCATCGTTGCATAATTAAGTGAGGTTCCGTAACATTCCGTAAGTCAAAAAGGGGATGATTATGTAATCCGCAAGGTTCTGTAACATTACGGAAAGAAAACAAGTATCGTTACGAAATTCGTAAGTTTCCGTAACTTTACGAAAAAAAGAATCACCAAAAAATAGCAGAGGGGGGTGTACTTAGTAAAAATGGGGGTGCAAATAGCACCCAGGCCCATTTGGGCCCTCCAGAAGATTCCTCCAGAAGGCGGTTGCTTCTGGAGGAAGCAACCCTGCTCGCCTGGGCGAGCTGGGCGGCAACCACCTCCCCTATTTTGCTATAAATAGGGGAGGAAAGCAAGAAGGAAAGGGTCCAGCCCCTTAGGCACTTCTCTCTCTTTCGAATTTGCTTGGGAAAATTGTTTCCGTGAAGAAAATCTAAGCCGAGGCGCTTCCGAAACGTTTCCGTAACGTTTTCCGTGAGGAATCTCGCAAAGCTTTCAACCGTTCTTCGACGTTCTTCATTCGTTCTTCATCGTTCTTCGATCTTCAACGGGTAAGTACCTCGAACCAAGCTTTTCGATTCATTCTATGTACCCGTAGTGGTCCGCATTGTGTTTCGTGCATTTTTATTCTCGTTTTGTTTACTTTTTATACCCCCTGTTGACGTGCTTAAGCCATTTTACTTAAGTCATTTCTCGCTTAACTTAAAAATAAAATAAATTTCCACCGAACGTTTGAATTGTATTATCCATTAACTTCGGTTAAAATAAATTCCGACCGTTCGGTCGTGCCGTAACCACGTTGGAAATCAAAAAAAGGGTAAAAAATAATATAATAATCAAAAAGACATCTTTTAGTAAAATAAAGCGGAAAATCAATCGGACGTTTTCTCTTTGGGATTTCTCATTCTTAATCGAATTGATTAATAACTAAAGTGAAACTAAAGGCTAAAATCAATTCGCCTAGTCAAGCTCGTCCATAAAAATAGGCTTTTGAAGTTTGTCATTTCAATTTCTCACTAAGTAAAATGGATCATTTTTAAGGTCCAACGCCTTAAAATGATCACCACTTAAGTAAAGAATCGCTTGATAAAAAAGAACTACGTAGGTCTGATTTTCTCATCCCAAAATTGAGGAATACGTAGGAGCAAAGGGAAACACCCTTGTCGACCACAAAAAAGAAAAAATATAAAAAGGGTATAAAGGATATAAGGACATAAAAGGGAACGTAAAAATCAAAGTCATGTTTGCATATTCGATTAAAGGCTGTCGTCCCTTGTGACGGACGTGTGGGGTGCTAATACCTTCCCCGCGCGTAAATACAACTCCCGAACCTTTCACTTAAAAGTTCGTAGATCGCGTCTTTTCTGGTTTTTCCGACGTTTTCCTCAAATAAACGTTGGTGGCGACTCCGCGCGTATTCCTTTCGTGGAACACGCATCCCGCGAGTCACGCGTCGCCCTCCCGCCGAAGGGTAGGTTGCGACACTTATGATTGTTATATATATATATATATATATATATATATATATATATATATATATATATATATATATATATATATATATATATATTCATCTAAAACAAAAAAAGAGCGAAACCCTTGAGGTTCACACTTGCACATTTGAGAAGAAATCTCATTCAACCAAGAGTTCACAGAAAATGCCCGAAGCCAATAGTGATAAGAGGGTACATCTGACGTTAGTCTCTCATGCAAGCTCTTTGGGTTTCTTTTCAAATCCAAGGGGTAGCTTAGTCATATAAATTCTTTCATGAACAGCCTAGCAAGATCAACAGACTCATGACATCACTCTATGACCTTAAATCAAGAAAGTTTGACTTAGTCATATACCAAAGTGCAACGATCCATTGCCATCCTTCAATGGTGCATGCGATTGGTCCCTAGGCCTTACATTTCTCTTGCTGTGCAGAGTAATCGATGTTTTAAACAAAAAAAGAGGGGGGAAAACCCTAGGACCCTTATTTTAGTTGATTGATTAAATGTCAAACGAATCCATTGTCATCACTCCAAAATTGTCAAATGACTTAATCAAACAGAACATACACTCTTAGGAAGTCCCTGAAGAGGTTTGCAAAAGGATAGGATGAGGTTGCATGAGTTATCACATCTTTCAGAAAAAAATAGTCAATCTGTCTTCTCCACAAAGAGAAAAATATCAAATCAAAATCAAAATCACAAAAATAGGAAAGAATGTCATGAACATTGTACGATTTTCTATTGCATTGCATTATTGCATGCAAAACCTGCATTTACTGCATTTCATGATAAAGGTTGCATGCATCTGCATCCCCAAAAGATCATGTTCATGCATAGAGTTCTCTTTAAAGATGAGAGGCTCTCTCAAAGAGTCAATCTCTTGCCTTCTCATAAGGTTGCGCCCTTTGGTACTACTACTTATTGGCTTCTTTTATAGGACTCAAAGTTCTCTCTTTTATGCTTTCGGAGGGCTCAAAGTCCTTGCCTTTATCTTTTATAGGACTCAAACTCCTCACCTTCATAGGACTCAAAGTCCTCACTTTCATAGGACTCAAAGTCCTCTATCATTTACTTTTCGACTGAGACTATTAGAGTCTCTTTCACTATCCAGAGACAATCGAGTCCAATGGCATGCAGAGATAAATTATGGTCATCCACACACCTTTGCTATCTAGAGGAAATCAAGTCCAATGGCATGCGGAGACCATCATGGTCATCCGCACCCCTCGCCATCCAGAGACAATCGAGTTCGATGGCACGCGGAGATAAATTATGGTCATCCATACACCTTTGCTATCTAGAGGAAATCAAGTCCAATGGCATGCGGAGACCATCATGGTCATCCGCACCCCTCGCCATCCAGAGATAATCGAGTCCGATGGAACATGGAGATAAATTATGGTCATCCACACACCTTTGCTATCCAGAGACATGCGAGTCCGATGGCACGCGGAGACAAATTATGGTCATCTGTACACCTTTGCTATCCAGAGACAAGCAAGTCCGATGGCACACGGAGACAAATTATGGTCATCCGCACCCTTTTTGCTATCTAGAGACAATCAAGTCCGATGGCACGCGGAGACCATTATGGTCATCCGCACCCTTTTCGCTATCTAGAGACAATCAAGTCTGATGGCATGTGGAGACTATCATGGTCATCCATTTTCATTGTTTTTTAAGACTATTGAAGTCTCCCTTGCCATCCAGAGACAATCAAGTCCGATGGCATGTAGAGACCATCATGGTCATTCGTTTTTGTTGTTTTTGAGACTATGTTAGTTTCCTTTGCCATCTAGAGACAATCAAGTCCAATGGCATGCAGAGACCATCATGGTCATTCGCTCTCATTGTTTTCGAGAGTATTTTAGTCTCCTTTGCCATCCAGAGATGATCAAGTCCGATGGCACGCAGAGACAAATTATGGTCATCTGCCTCTTTTCGAAGACGACAATGTCTTCAGTCATTCCATGCCTTCAAAAGGCGACAATGACTCTCATTTACATTTCAAAGACAACAATATCTTCAGTCATTGCATGCTTTCAAAAGGCGACAATGACCCTTATTTACATTTCGAAGACGACAATGTCTTCAATCATTGCATGCTTTCAAAAGGCGACAATGTCTTCATTTTCATTTCAAAGACAACAATGTCTTCAGTCATTGCATGCTTTCAAAAGGTGACAATGTCTTCATTTACATTTCAAAGACAATAATGTCTTTAGTCATTGCATGCTTTCAAAAGGCGACAATGTCTTCATGTACATTTCGAAGACGACAATGTCTTCAGTCATTGTATGCTTTCAGAAGGCGACAATGTCTTCATGTACATTTCAAAGACGACAATGTCTTCATTTACATTTCGAAGACGACAATGTCTTCAATCATTTCATGCCTTCAAAAGGAGACAATATCTTCATTTACATTTCGAAGATGACAAATGTCTTCAGGCATTGCATGCTTTCAAAAGGTGACAATGTCTTCATATACATTTCGAAGACGACAATGTCTTCTTCTCAAAAAACTTCAATGTCTTTTGTCCTTGTGCTTCATAGGATACGACGCCCTAAGTTTCTATGCTTTTAAAGGTAAAAGAAAATGATAAAAAAATAAATGTATATAGAAAATGAAATGAAAAAAAAGAAGAAGAAGAACTTCAGTGTCTTCATGCTTTCACGGGTTTTACTGCTTGGACTTCCGCTAGTGGCCGGTTGGATGGTGAGATCCCTGGAACGAAATTAGTGTCTTTATCTTTACTTCCATTTTATCTCCAATAAAAGATAAGTAAAGAGGGGCAACTGTCATACCCTAATTTTTTTTGGGAACCTTCATTTGCAAAAATTTGGATTCTTGCCAGCCAAATTGAGCTGCTTAACACCAATTACCATGCATTCCAAAGGGTTTTGCGACGTTTCAAAAGGAAATGTGCAAAATATTCAAAAGAGGGGCAAAATGGTCATTTTGGGGACATTTTCTAGCCCCTGGGCCCATTAGAAAACTTAAAGGTGAAGTAACCAGCTCACCTGGGCGAGCAAGTTACTTCAGAATTAAGTCATCAGCTCGCCTGGGTGAGCTATCTTCATCCCAAATGCCTCATTTTGCTATAAATAGGCGTGGGGGGCTGAAGGAAAAGGGTCCCTGAGTTCCCTGAGGTTCAGAGGTTCAGAAAGAAGAAGAAAGAAGAAGAAAGAAGAGAAAACAAGGCTGAAATGCTTCCGAATCGCATCCGTGACTGATTCCTATACCGTTCGTTGTTCGTTCTTTGGTCGTTCTTCATTCGTTCTTTGTTCTTCATCCGGTTAGTGCTTGCTTTAAGGATTTGAATTTGATTTATGGACCCTTAGGGGTCCCCTTTATTGTTTGTGCATCTTCATCTCCTTCTTTGATCATCGGTGATCTTTTTCTTTGTTTAAAGCGAGTTTCGACTGATCGTTCATACTGTAATCTCATTTAATCACCGTTAAAATAAAATTCAACCGATTGTTTGTGTTGTAATCTCACTTAATCACTATTTAAATAAATTTTGACTGATTGTTTATGTCGTAAACTCTTTTCATCAAATTAAAATAAGTGTTAAACGATCATTAACGCCACAAGTTATCTTAAAAAAGGGATTGAAGATTAATGAGCCAAAACCAAATAAAACCAACTCATAAACTTCTTCATTTCATAAAAAAAAAATCAAGAGATCGTTCAAAGGTCCAATGCCTTAAACGATTCTCTCCTTTCAAAAATCAAGAGATCGTTAAAGGTCCAACGCCTTAACGGTTCTCCCTTCCTTTCAAAAATCAAAAGATTGTTCAAAGGTCCAGTGCCTTAACGATTCTCTCTTTTTTCAAAAATCAAAAGATCGTTTCAAGGTCCAATGCCTTAAATGACTTTTGCTAGGTTAAAATCAATCTTTCAAAAAAAGATAAAAAACAATTTAACCAACGTTAAGTTCTTAAAGAACTGCGTAGGTCTGATTTCCTCATCGCACCCGAGGATATGTAGGAGCAAGGGCAATACCCTTGTCGACCCCAAAAATGTAAAAAAACATAAAAAGGGAAAATAAATATAAAAGAGAAAATAAATAATATTCAAGTCATGATTTGCACACTTGATTAGAGGTTGCCGTCCTTTGTGATGGGCACGTGGGGTAAACAGCTCCCAAACCCTCATTTTCAAAATACGCAGACCATCGTCTTTTTTTGGTTTTTCTAATGTTTTTCCTCAAATAAACGTTGGTGGTGACCCCATGCATTTTCCTTCAATGGAAGACGCACCATTGGCCCACTCGAGAGGCCCTTTTCGCATCCCCGCCGAAGGGCAGGTTGCGACACCCTCAAATCTTCAGAATCATCACCTGCAACAAATGGAGTCAAGTCAGCAACATTAAAAGAGGAACTTACTCCATACTCACCTGGAATATCAATCTTGTAAGCATTGTCATTGATCCTCTCTAGTACTTGGAAAGGTCTGTCTCCTCTAGGTTGAAGTTTGGACTTCCTTTGTTCAGGGAACCTCTCCTTCCTCATGTGTACACAAACCCAATCACCTGGTTCAAGTACCACGTTCTTCCCGCTCTTGTTGGCTTGCTTGGCATAGCTTTCATTCTTCTTTGCAATTTGAGCCTTCACTTGCTCATGCAATCTTTTCACATATTCAACTTTGGCCTATGCATCCTTATGCTTAAAATAAAAAATGTTAGGCAATGGTAACAAATCAAGAGGAGTCAAGGGGTTAAAACCATACACTACTTTAAATGGAGAGTGTTTTGTAGTGCTATGTATGACCCTATTGTATGCAAACTCAACATGAGGCAGACACTCTTCCCAACTCTTTATAGTCTTTTTAATCACAACTCTAAGAAGAGAAGTAAAAGTTTTGTCTACTACCTCAGTTTGGACATCGGTTTGAGGATGGAATGTGGTGGAAAAGAGAAGCTTTGTTCCAACCTTACCCCATAATGTTCTCCAAAAGTGACTGAGGAACTTGGTGTCTCGGTCCAAAACAATGCTTCTTGGTAGTCTATGGAGATGCACCACTTCCTTGAAAAATAATTCAGCAACATGGCACACATCATCATTTTTCTTACATGGTATGAAATGTGCCAATTTTGAGAACCACAACAAAAATGGAGTCCTTACCATTCCTCGTCTGAGGCAAACCTAAAACAAAATCCATAGATAAATTAGTCCAAGGATATTCAGGAACAGGCAAAGGAGAATAAAGACTATGAGGCATGACTCTAGACTTTGACTGCTTACTAACAATGCATTGTTCACAAAACTTATGCACATCATGTTTCATATGTGGCCAATAGAAATGCTCCTGTAACATGTCTAAAGTCTTTTGAACCCCAAAATTCCTCATTAATCCCCCTTCGTGGGCTTCTTTCATAAGTAATCTTCTTATTGATCCTTTAGGCACACATAATCTTTTTTTCTTTGAGCAAATAGTCATTATGCTGAAAGAAACCATTTTGAGCAGTATGTACACATGCAAAATATTTAGAAGCAAAATCTGGATCATGGTTATACAATTCTTTAATGTGCGCAACAACTACTACATTGGACTTACCTTTCTTGTGCTTGATCACATATTGGAATTGTTCAAGAAAATCCACCCTCCTAGCATGTCTCTTGCTCAATTTTCTTTGTCCCTTAAGATGCTTCAAGGATTCATGGTCACTATGTATGACAAATTTTTTGGGTAAAAGGTAATGCTGCCAAGTTTGTAATGCCCTTACCAACGCATACAACTCTTTGTCATATATGGAATAATTAAGGACAACCCCATTCATTTTTTAACTAAAGTAGGCAATGAGATGTCCTTCTTGCATTAAAACAACCCCTATCCCAACCCTGGACGCATCACACTCAATTTCAAAGGATTTGCCAAAATTAGGTGATGCAAGAATTGGCGCATGCGTCAATTTTTCTTTGAGTGCAGCGAATGCATGTTCTTGTTTTTCCCCATTTAAATCCTAAATTTTTCTTGGAAATCTCAGTAAGAGGTGTTGCCACAGTAATAAAATCCCTAACAAATCTCCTGTAGAAACTTTCCAAACCATGAAAGCTTCTTACCTAACCGATAGTTTTGGGGGTTGGCCATTCTTGAATGGCTTTCACTTTTTCTTGATCAACCTGTACTCTCTATGAGCTAACAACAAAACCAAGAAAAACTACATGGTCTAAACAGAACACACATTTATCCATGTTAGCATACAAGCTCTCACGCCTAAGGGCCTCTAAAACTCTTCTAAAATGCACACGATGTCAATCATGGAATTTCTGTAAATTAAGATATCATCAAAATAAACCACAACAAATTTTCCTATAAATTCTCTTAACACATGGTTCATTAATCTCATGAAGGTGCTAGGAGAGTTGGTTAGTCCAAAGGGCAAAACCAACCATTAATACAGTCCATATTTAGTTTTGAAAGTTATTTTCCATTCATCCCCCTCTCTAATCCTAATTTGATGATATCCACTTTTCAAATCAATTTTAGAGAAAACACAAGCTCCATGCAATTCATCCAACATATCGTCTAGCCTAGGAATGGGATGCCTATACTTTACTGTGATGTTGTTGATAGCTCTGCAGTCTATGCACATTCTCCAAGTTCCATCTTTGTTTGTCACTAGAATAATTGGAACTGAAAACGGACTCAAGCTTTCTTGCACCCACCCTGATGCAATCCTACCCCCCAAGGGCATTAGATAGAAGACTCCAAGAAGATTGAGCCAGAGATGCAAGAGAAGGGCCTAGGGTTCTCATGAGCCTTAGGGTAGATTTTGGGCCCATGGACTCAGTATGAGCCCACTTATCTTTGTGCATATTAGATTAAGGTTTCATTATATTTGGGCCTTGTATTTAGGGCTCCATAGTGTAGGGAGGGTACCCTAGTAATGTAGGATTTTTCAGCCCTTGTATTTTAGGGCACCTAGACTAGTTTTTGTGTTAGGGGTAGTTTTATAATTTCATATGCATTAAGTGCACTATTTGATGTGTGTGTGTTTGGATATAAATTTAATTGAATTGGAAAAAGCCCAATCCAATTAAATTTTGGACCATCTTAAGGGAGAGGTGAGCATTTGCTTGCTACATCCCATTGCCACACTTTATGCATGTTCTTCATGCTTTACATGCCTCATGACACCTAAGCACACTTAGTGGAGAATCTTGGACTTGATCTTGGATTAGTGGGATGAACCATAACTAAAATTCCCTAATTATAATTAGTGAAATTTTGGCTCCAAATTTGGCTCCACCAATTCAAATTCAAATTCAAGTGAAATTTGAATAGAAATTCAAATTTCCCTCCAATTTTGTGTGACACTTATACTATAAATAGAGGCCTTGTGTGTGCATTTTTTCAACTTTGATCATTTGAGAATTACACTTCAAAGTTCAGACCTCATTTGAGGCATATAATTTCGTGCTCCTTCTCTCCTTCCCTCCACTCATCTTCTCTTATCTTCAAGCTCTTATTCATGGCTTCCTATGATGGTGAACTTGTTCTTGACTCATCTTCTCCTTGAAGTGGCGTCTCCAATCACCTTTCTTCCTTCCACATTCCACTGCCATTGAAATTTAAGAAGCAAAGGACTCCATTGATGAAGAAGATCCAAGGCCTACAAGCTCCACATGGAGCTACATCATGTGGTATCAGAGCATCTTCGTCTAAGTGATGTTCTTTTGCTTCCTCTATCTTTTTGTTCGGTCAATTCACTTTAATTCCTTGTTCTTCATCTTATTCTCCATGTATATCCTCCATTTTCTTGTGGTTTGGTTCTGTTTAGAGTATATTCAAATCTTAGATCTACATTTGTTCATGCATTTCTATGGTTCAAATTTTATAGATATACTCTTGAATCATGTTTTTGTGTTGATTTTAGGTTCTATCATTTTTCAGTAATAATATTCTTTTCTGAACCTTTAGATCTAAATTTTATTCCAAAATATTGATTAGAAAAAAAACCACAAAAATCTAAGTGTAAATCACTTAATCCATGTTGTCTTAGAGTCGTGTTTAGTCATAATAATTGCCACATTATGTTCTAAGTTTGTGTTGAATTTTGATTTTGGTTGAGTGAATTCTAGATACATTTGGGCAAGTATTCTTGTCATTCTTGGCCTATCGTTTGAATTTTGAGTCTAATTCATGCATGTTATTTAGTTCATAACATGTTTTAAATCAATTCCTAGAAGTAGTCTTTTTGTTGAACTTTTTCTTTTGTTTTCTAAGTTTCCTACATGATGCCTATGAAGAAGTTGAGTTGTGGCTGGATTTGTGAATCAAAATAAGTCTTAAGCTCTCTTGAATTTTGTTATCCAAGACAATTGAGCATAAGCAAACACAAATTGTAACTATCCAAGCCTTAAGCAGCATAAACACTACTCTTGATTTTTAGGTTGAAATCACTGGTGCTGGCAGCTTGAACATACGAACTTGTAAAAATTATTGGGAATTGGTCACTACCAAATGTGAGCTGAATTTTTTACTGAATTTTCTAGACATCAGAAAAAATTAGAAAAAAATAACCAAGTGATTTGGATAAATGCAAAAAATAAGAAAAAATCATACACGTTGGCAAGAAAATCAGTGTCCAGGAAAAAAAAAGTGAAAGGGAAGTGTGTTTGTTGTTTGGTTTAAAGTTTGATGCCAAAACTCTTAGTTATGAAACTTAGTTATGAAATTGGTTCCTATTATATACCAATCTTAGTTATGAAATTTAAATTGAAAAGTAGTGTGAAAACAAGTGCCAAAACTAGAGGTTTCTGGGGTTATTTTTTTTTTAGTTTTTCTACTCTACTCTAGAGCCATTCTAGGTTTCTCTTTGAGTCCTAGCTTGCTTTTATGTGCTTTTCATTGCTTTAATTGTTGAACAATACTTGAAAATTTGTCTTCTTAAAGCTCTATTGGTTAAGGTTTCATTTTATTTTTTGGTCTTTGGTTATTGCTTGTCTCTTTGTTTCCTTGTTTGTGAGTTGCCATATAGGGAATAGGAAAGGAGGATTGGTGCCATCCCTTGAAGAATTTGAGTTAAGAAACAAGGGGCCAACCACCTTAAGAGCTACTGGACTAGTCATAAGGATCCTTTATCTAGAATCTTAGATGAGATGAGTTCCCTCAAGTTATGGAAAGAAAAACTATAAAGAAAAGAAAAAGGAAAAGAGAGGGTATAAATAAATCAAGATGAGAGAGAACAAATAAGAGAGGAAGAAAGAAGAAAAATAATGAAAGAAATGAAAAGAGAAAAACATGCCTCCTATAGTAGTCATGACTCTTGCAAGAGTTTAAGTGAAGAACTTAGCGACTATTATAGAGGGCGCCATAGTTCACATACTAAACATCATTCCCAAAGAAGAGAAAAGGATAGAAGGCCTCAAAAGGTTAACATTAGCCTCCCATATTTCCACGAAAAATATAATGTTGAGGCCTACTTAGATTAGGAAATGAAGGTTGAACAACTCTTTGCTTGCCATCATATTAGTGAAGAGAGAAAAGTTCCATTGGCTACCCTTAGCTTTCAAGGGTATGCCCTCTATTGGTGGACTTCCCTTGTTATGGAATGAAGGATTCATGGGGATCCGCCAGTAGAGTATTGGAATGATCTTAAGAGTTCCCTTAGGAAGAGGCACATTCCCTCCTACTATGAAAAGGATCTTATGGACAAGCTCCAAAGGCTTAGACAAGGGAGTATGAGTGTTGAAGAATATAGACAAAAAATGGAACTACTCCTTTTAAGAGTTGGACTTAGGAAGGAGGAAAGAACAAGCATAGCTAGGTTCCTTCGTGGGCTTAATATGGAAGTGAGGGACAAGGTTGAACTTGTTGGATCAAGTGGCCTCGGAATAATTAAGAAGGGGGGGTTGAATTAATTATTAATGAACCTTTACTAATTAAAAATCTATCCTTCTTAGGGTTTTACTATGTTGTTAAGAAAGTAAAGAATAGAAATAAAAACTTAACCAAAAGTAAAAACGATAATTAAAGTGCACAACGGAAAATAAAGAGTGTTGGGAAGAAGAAGACAAACACAAGAGTTTTATATTGGTTCGGCAACAACCCGTGCCTACATCCAATCCCCAAGCGACCTGCGGTCCTTGAGATTTCTTTTCAACCTTGTTAAATCCTTTACAAGCAAAGATCCACAAGGGATGTACCCTCCCTTGTTCTCTTTGAACAACCTAGTGGATGTACCCTCCACTAGAACTAATCCACAAGAGATGTACCCTCTCTTGTTCTTAGTCACAACAACCCAAGTAGATGTACCCTCTACTTGTACCTCAAAGGATGTACCCTCCAATGTGTTAAGACAAAGTTCTCAGGCGGTTAGTCCTTCGAAACTTTGTGAAGGGGGAAACAAAAGAATTCTCAGGCGGTTAGTCTTTTGAAATCTTTTGTTTATGGGAAAGGGAAGAATCAAAAGAATTCTCAGACTGTGTCGTTTTGAATTCTTTGACAAGGGAGAAGGGAGACACAAAAGAATTCAGGCGGTTAGTCCTTCATTCTTTTGGAAAAAGGAGAAGAGAGACACAAAAAGAATTCAGGCGGTTAGTCCTTGGCGAATTCTTTTTGGCAAAGAGAGAAGGGAATGAAAAAGATGAATAGCACAATTTTGTTTTCAAGGTTTAGAAAACCAGAAAACTTTAGAAAGCTTTTGGCAAAGGAAGAAGAAGAAGAAATTTAAGAAGATGCTCAAAGAAATTCAAAGGTTGTAAAAAGATTGTAATAATTGTTCTTAAAATGCAAGTTAAGGTCTTGCTTTTATAGACTCTTCATGTCTGGTCAAGAAAACCATTAGAAGATTTATAACCTTTAGAAAAGCTTGAAAACCGTTGGAAGAGTTACATCTTTTAATTTTTATACAAAACTTATCACTGGTAACCGATTACCAAATCATTTTAATCGATTACACAAAGCATTTTTGTGAAAGGATGTGACTCTTCACAATTGAATTTGAATTTCAACTTCAAACACATTGGTAATCGATTACCAATATCTTGTAATCGATTACACCATTTTGAAATTAATTGGAATGTTGTAAATTCAGTTGAAAGCTTTTGAAAAACAAACTTTGCTACGGGTAATCAATTACAGTAAACTGGTAATCGATTACCAGAGAGTAAAATCTCTTTGGTAAAAGCTTTTGTGAAAACTTCATGTGCTACTCAATGTTTTGAAAAACTTTTTAGTATTTATCTTGATTGAGTCTTCTCTTGATTCTTGAATCTCGAGTCTTGAATCTTGATCTTGATTATTCTTGATTCTTGATTCTTGAAATCAAATTTCTCTTGATTCTGGACTCAATCTTGAAATCATTCTCTTGGGCTTTTTGTCATCATCTTTGTTATCATAAAAAAAAAATTGAATCAATCTTGATTCATCATCATAATGAAGCTTACTTCTACAGAACTCCTTCCATATAGGGACCTAGATGAGCTAGTCCAACTTTGTATAAGAGTGGAGCAACAACTTAAAAGAAAGTCTTCTTCAAAATCTTATGGGTTTCACTCTTATCCAAGGAAGGACCAAGCCCAAGGAATTTTGGGGGCTGTACCTTCAAAATCCTAGGAAGATAAGGGTAAGACCATAGAGAAATCCACCCCTAAGACTAGTTCCCAAGAAAGGACTAGCAACATTAAATGCTTCAAATGTCTTGTGAGAGGTCACATTGCCTCTCAATGCCCCACAAAGGAAACCATGATTATGAAGGGTCAAGACATTTACAGTACTCAAGAAGAGACTACTTCTTCCCCTTCCTCTAGTGGAAGTGAAGATGAAGTAAGGGGTGAAGAGTCTAGTGAGGAGGTCTACCCCCATGAAGAAGGTGACATCCTAATGGTTAAAAGGCTCCTTGGAGGTCAATCTTGTGATCTATCTCAATCCCAAAGAGAGAACATCTTTCATACAAGATGCAAAATTTTAGATAAAACTTGTTATCTCATTGTGGATAGTGGATCTTGTTGCAATTGTTGTAGCACAAGATTTACTTCCAAGTTGAATCTCACTATCATTCTGTCGCAACCTACTCTTCGGCAAGAGGGCACTGGCGAGATAAAAATATGCATCTTCGAAAAAGGAGAGCACACAGGAGTCGCCACTAACATTTATTCGAGGAAAACGTTAGAAAAACCAAAACGAGGTTTGCAAATTTTAAGAATAAGGGTTTAGGAGTTGTTTACGTGTGGGGAAGGTATTAGCACCCTACACGTTTGTCACAAGGGACGACAACCTTTAATCGAGTGTGCAAAAATATGACTTCAATATTATTTATTTTCCCTTTTTATGTTTCTTATTTTTTTGGGGTCGACAAGGGTGTTGCCCTTGCTCCGATGTATCCTCAAGTGCGATAAGGAACTCAGACCCACAAAGTTCTTTAAAAGCAAGAAAGTTATGTGTTGAACTAATTTTAATCTTTTGAAAGGTTCATTTTAACCAATGAAAACAAAGGAGACTGTTAAGGCGTTGGACCTTGAACGGATTCAAGCGAATTTTATGGACAAAAACTCAATTACATGCTGATTTCATCTTGGTTTCACTTATTAACTTTCAATCTCATTAAAAGATGATTTGTGATGTAAATGATTGGTTAAAAACTCACTTTACAAGAAGAAAAGAGATTATTGATGGTAGAAGAATGAGATGAAGATGTGCAAAGAAACAAAGAGAACTCATAAGGGTGCATAGATTGTATCCCAATCCTTAAAATAAATACTAACCGGATGACAAACAAAGAACGATGTAGAAGTCGATTACTGTCGCAATTCGGTAGCTCCTCGGCCTCGTTTTTCTCTTCTTTCTTCTCCTTTTCTCTGATTTTCTCTGAAATCTCTCAATGGTTTAAAGCTGACCCTTCCTTCAGCCCCCCCCTCACGCCTATTTATAGGAAATGAGGGGGTTTGGTACTTTGGCAGCTCGCCCAGGTGAGCTGTTGCTTCAACCTGAAGTAACCTTGCTCGCCCAGGCGAGCTGTTTACTTTACCCTTAAGTTATTTGGGGGTCCAGGCGAGCCAGGGTTCAAAAAAAGGCTTAAAATGACCCTTTCGCCCTCAATTTTGGGTATTTTTTGTATTCTTTACCGAAACGTCGAATGATCTTTTGTCTTGACGGTAACTGGTGTCAAACAGCTCATTCGGCTATCGAGAATTAAAACACTAGAGAATGATAGTCCCCAGACGAAGTTAGGGTCTGACAGTTGCCCCTCTTTACTTATCTTTTATTGAAAATGAAAAGGTAAGTAAAGATAAGGACACTAATTTCATCGAAGCGATCTTGCTATCTGACCAACAACTGACGAAAACCCAAGAAGTGAAACCTCTAAAAAGAATAAACAAATGTAGCATCAAATGAGGTTGTGGTTATGCAGAACAAAATATAAGACATTGAAGTCTTGAAATGTAAAATGTAAGGAAGACATCAAAGTCTTGACAGAAGACGTTGAAGTCTTGAAATGTAAAGAAGACATTGAAGTCTTGACAAAAGACATTGAAGTCCTTGAAATATAAAGAAGACATTGAAGTCTTTGAAATGCAAACAAGACATTGAAGTCTTGACAAATGACATTTGAAGTCTTTGAAATTGATCGAGGCCATACCCGAATCAAATAAACATTAAAATGCAGTAACTAGGAAGTGATCCTAGGTCGTTTCCCAACGAGCAATGATAAACCAAATGTTTATAATATACTTGTAGTAACAGTAACAATTGTGGGGGGGGGGGTTGTTTGTTTTGTTAATTAAAGAACAAGCGAACTGGAATACGAAATTAATAGTATTAAAAACATGTTGTTTCCTTTGATTCAGAAGCCATTCTCTTGTCCTAGGTTATGAAGAATTCGTCCATAACAGTTAACCACTTAATCCAACCCTATTTTAATTTACTAAGCGAAAATCAATTTAGGGCTGTCAATATGTGATTAAGCAACACATACACCAATTTACCCTTCGTTCATTAAGCACCAACGTAAGTTAAGCACAAAGGCAATTAATCGAACACGAAGCGTTCATAGATTAACAGTAACGAATGTGGATTAATTGGTGAAGGGAAAACTGCCAGGAAGCTAGGTGGTTCATCTACAAGGCCACAACAGCAGATGCCAAGTCTCTATGACCGAACCACAAAGCTGGAAGAGACTCTAGCTCAATTCATGCAAGTGTCAATGTCAAACCAAAAGAGCACGGAGTCTACAATTAAGAATCTGGAAGTTCAGGTGGGCAAGCTTGCAAAGCAATTAGCTGAAAGACCATCCAGTAGCTTTACAGAAAACACGGAGAAAAATCCTAAGGAAGAATGTAAAGTTGTGATGACTAGAAGCAGAATGGCAACTCAAGCTGAGGAAGGAAGATCTAATAAGAAGGTGGAGGGATTTAAACAACAGTTGGCTGATCATCCGGCACTGGAACTAGTTGATGATTTAGTTGAACTTGAAGAAGTTGTTGAGGAAGCAAAAGGTGATGAAGAAGAAGAGACACCAATAAGAGACTGTCAAGAGAGAATAAAGAAGAAGGAAGAAAAACAAAAAGAAATAAAAGAAGAAGAAGAAAAAAAAAGTTGAAAAATGAAAAACAAAAAGAGAAGGTTATTGAGATTGAGAAGAAGAAGGGCAAGAGTGAGGCCAACATAGAAAAGAAGAAAGAGGCTAATCCTATCGAAGGCAAGGAGGTACCTTATCCATTGGTACCCTCCTGGAAAGATAAAGAGCGACACTTAGCTAGATTTCTTGACATCTTCAAGAAACAGGAAATTACTTTGCCTTTTGGAGAAGCACTTCAGCAAATGCCCCTCTATGCCAAATTTTTGAAGGAAATGCTAACCAAGAAGAACCAGTACATCCATAGTGACAAAATTGTTGTGGAAGGTAACTGTAGTGTTGTCATTCAACGCATCCTTCCACCCAAGCACAAAGATCCTGGAGTTGTCATGATACCGTGTTCTATCGGTGAGGTTGCTGTAGGCAAAGCTCTCATAGATTTGGGAGCTAGTATCAATTTAATGCCTCTCTCCATGTGCTGGCGACTTGGAGAGATGGAAATAATGCCCACACGCATGACCCTCCTGTTAGCTGACCGCTCCATCACAAGGCCATATGGAGTCATTGAAGATGTTTAGGTGAAGGTTAAGCACCTTATATTTCCAGCTGATTTTGTTGTCATAGATATAGAAGAGGATGCTGATATTCCTCTCATTCTTGGCCACCCATTCATGTCTACTGCAAGCTGCGTGGTAGACATGGGAAATAAAAGGCTGCAGATGGGCATAGAAGATTAGAAGATCAGCTTTGATTTGTTCCATGAGGACAAAGACCCACCTAGCCAAAATGTTTGTTTGAAAGTGCATGCAATCGAGGAAAAGAGACATGAGAAGAAGATCCTTGAAGTAGGAACTTTGTTGGATCCTGGATAACAGGAAGATGCGTCAAGCTAATGACGTTAAAAAAAGCGCTTACTGGAAGGCAACCCAGCTCTCCTTTCCCTTCTCTCCTTTTTATTTCATTTCATTTGCATTTGTTTTCTTGTACATGTTAGGATACCTTGCTTGTGATTGTGATTAATTATCAGCTTGTTTAGTAATGAACAAGGGGTTTTAAGCTCATATGAAGAGATAGACAAAAAAGACAAAAAACAATTCAGCTGTGCATCCGCTAAGCGTAGACCTTGCGCTAAGCGCCTTGTCTTCATGCGCTAAGCCCGAGCTTGCTCGCGCTAAGCACAGAGACCCCTGACTAGTTGGTTGAATAGTTCAGCTAAGCGCACATCGCTGCACTAAGCCCAACATCTTCACTGTAATTGAACCTTAATCAGTGGGCTTAGCGTGGATGATGCGCTAAGAACCACTTCTCCTCTGGAAAATTTCATTGTTGGAGCGCTAAGCGCGTTGTCCTGTGCTAAGCCCCAGATCCATTCTGGAATTTGAGCTTTCAAGCTGGGCTTAGCGGGGCAAGATATGCTAAGCGCCAAGCTCTTACTATTTTTGAATTCTTGGAGGTGCGCTTAGCGCACCTGTTGCGCTAAGCCTAAACTACTCTCTGTAAGTTGGAGCTTGATTTCACGCTAAGCCTCACATCTCAGGCTAAGCGCATATTGCAAAAAATTTTGTGTTGCAGAAAGCGCTAAGCGCAGCCTGCTGCGCTAAGCCCTAGATGCTCACTGGAATTTGAAACTTCAAGTTGGGCTTAGCACAAGGTTAGGCTAAGTGCTTGGATTTTAAACTCAAACGTCACATGGGCACGCTAAGCACAGCTGTGCGCTAAGCACGCCATACGAATTTCAGTTTTTAAAAACCAAAGGCTGAGGCACTATGGGTGATACCCAGAGTTACCTCTACCTCTGCTACTGTGTTTTCTTGCTTCCAGATCATACATTGCATCTGCTTGCCTCATTTCCTTGCACAGACATAATCCAAGTAAGTTCTCTTGCATTGTTCATTTGCATTTTTATTTCTCAAACCATAGGATAGATGATTTTGCATTTTCTTAGTTGTAGGTTATTTAGGTTAAGGTTTCTAGCTTTAGGGTTAGTCATTTTAGGATTTTAGGTAACTTAGAAGCCCATTAGGGGCAATGTGGCTGAAAGGGGTGAAAACCCCTGTGTTTCTGTTTGGAAATCACGATGAATGCGCTAAGCGTGCCTGCTGGGCTTAGCCTGTTCATCGCAGCTGTTACTTTTTGGATTTCCAGATGATCGCGCTAAGCAGACCATGTCGCGCTAAGCGCGTTCATCCCTAATGATGAACGAAACTTATGAACCCGCTAAGCGCGTCTATGCACTAAGCGGGACTAGTGTTTTAGACACTTAGGATTTTTGAAATTTTGTCTCAGCGCTAAGCCTGACCTATCAGACTAAGCACCAATATGCTTCTGTTTGTCAGTCCTTTGAATAAGGCTAAGCACAGTTGCTGCGCTAAGCCCTTGTTGTGTGTTGAGGAGGTTGAGCTAAGCGCGTTCTGTTCGCTAAGCCTGAGTGTCATTCTGGTGAGGCTGAGCTAAGCTCAGCATGCTACGCTAAGCCCAGACCCTCTTCTATTCTGAAAATTGTAGACTTGGGCAAAGCCCAGCTTGTCGCGCTAATCCTAATTTGCAGAAAAATATTTTTTGTGTCTTTAGGCTAAGCGCGAGCCTGCTGCGCTTAGCCCATGAGTAAAATTTTATAAGGCACGCTAAGCCCAGCCTGCTGCACTAAGTGCCCAGTTCAGTTTTTAGTTTTATTTTTCTATTTTTGTTGAAGTAAACTTGTGCTAATCTTTTGTTATTTGATCTTATATTTTCAGATGGCTTCCAAGAAGACAAAGTCTTTTGCTTCTTCCTCTACCCAAGCAAGATTTGACAGATCTAGGTTTCATTCTCAGGAAGCTTGGGAGAGGTACATTAATATTATTGTGCCTAGGAAACTGCTTCCAGAGAGGAATATGGTAGTATATTACATTGAGTTTGATGAGTTCAAGAAGGAACTCGAGAGAAGGAAATGGGATGAAGAATTGACTAATTTTGCTGACGGCAGCATCGATGTTGCCATTGTGCAGGAATTTTATGCTAACCTCTACGATCCGGAAGACAAATCACCTAAATAGGTTCAGGTCAGAGGTCATTTGGTGAAATTTGATGAAGATACATTGAACACATTTCTGAAGACCCCAGTGATTCTGGAAGAGGGGGAAAATCTTTGTGCTTATTCTAGACTTGCACTCTTGAGGCCTGATCCTCAAGAGTTAGCTGCTAAGCTCTGTATCCCAGGGAGGGGATTTGAGCTTAATGCAGATGGCCTCCCTTTGAAGATTTTAAGGAAGAACATGACCACTTTAGCTTAGACATGGAGCGTTCTTTCCTTCTCTAACTTGATTCCTACCTCCCACGCATCTGATGTCACATTTGATAGGGCCAAGTTAATCTATGGAATAATTATGAAGATGGACATGAATATGGGTTACCTCATCTCTCACTAGATCTCTATTATAGCACATCATGACTCCTCTAGGCTTGGATTTCCAGCCTTAATCACAGCTTTGTGTAAAGCTAGAGGATTCACATCAGATTCTAGATCCCTAGAGAGCATTAGCTCCACCATTAACTTGGCGTACATTAAGAAGAACTGTTGGAATCTGGATGATCCAACAATAACATTTAGAGAGCCTAGGAAGACCAGGAGTAAGATATCAGAGGTCCCCACTACTTCAGTAGCACCAGATACTTCTGCTCCTTCTTTACTAGATCCTTCTACAGCTCCTTCCACTATTGTTCCATCTTCTTCTACTCCAGCTTCTCCTGCTCCTATACCAGCTCAGTTTCCAATTCAGCTCTCAGCTTCTTCTGCTTCTGCATCAGATTTTGTGTTTACTCTAGAGATGCTTCACTCTATGATGCAGAGCCTCCACAGAGGGCAAGTCATTATCATGCAGAGTCTCCAGAGCTTAGGCTTGCCATTTATTATGGGCACAGATGAGTTCCTGACTCAGGTGGCTTGGCCAGGAGTCCAGCCTTCTCCTTTTGGAGGGGGTGGGACCTCCATAGCCCAAGAGCTTGAGGCGGCAGAGGAGCAGGTACCAGCAGAGCAGGATGAGCCTACTCCTCATGAGCCCTTTGAATTTGTTATTGACACAATGGTGGCTTAGGAGGAAGTACCTTCACCAGAGCCTATTCCCAAGCCATCTCTTGCACCTGTTCTTGAGGACGCCATGCTAGCTGAGGATACCCAGCCATCTGCACCAGTATTGGAGCATGAGCAGCTCACCATTCAGGATTCATCAGCAGCTCCAGTACTGGATCTGAATCAAGATCAGCCATAGGAGGATCAGGACATTTAAATTCTATTTTTGTTTTTAATTTTTCATATTATGAACACTTTAGTTTATCAGTATTTAGTTTACTTTTGAGTTTGATTTATTTTTCAGTTGTTTTGATTTCAGTCATTTAGTTTGCTTGTACAAAAAGCTAGTTTGAACAGTGAAATGATTGAATCATGCTTCAGTGGCTTGTTTGTTATGAAATGAGTGTTTGTGAATGAATTGATTGAGCAAATGTATGAATTGAGTGGATTTGAATGATTAGATGTTTGTTTTGATCAAGCTTCCAGTCATTAGAAGAGATTGAGCATGTGACTAGAAGTATGACTAAAAATGCTAGTCAATTTGTCAGATTGATTATGAAGGAATGCATTAATCTTATCCCGATAAGAGTGTGATCCTTAAATTTTGAGAGAAACGACTATCATCTAGTACTAATTTTTGCATGAATCTTTGAAGTATGGACTGAATGCATGAAATTGAGGATGATGAAGGCCATGTTTGATTGTGATAGCCACTTAGCCAAAAAGCTGACCCTGTGCTTGAATGATATCCCTTGCACCCAGATTGAGCTGAATGAATTATTGATTGATTGAACCCCGAGCCTATACAGTGTTATTTCCTACTACCTTGTCTTAAGTTGTAGGAGAGCATCATCCACAGAAGCTTGGTTCAAAGAAAATTTGTCGCAAATTTGATGGAGTGACTATCAAGGTAAATTCATTCCAAATTTGGGGAAATACTGGGTAAGAATTGAAATGGTCAAAGTAAATAGCATACACACACTATTTCTGTATATACACATACACATATTGTTTCTGTATATATGTGTTAAAAAAACTGTAAGTATAAATAAAAATGTATAAAAGTGTGTGTGCTGCAAATCAAATCAATGAAAGCTAAGTGCCTAAGAAGAGGCAAGTATTGGGGTGGGAATGAAAAAAAAGTAAAGGTTTATCTATGGATGAATGCTCTTCTAGAGCCTAAGCTTTTGAATCCTAGAAAAACCATGATTTGTTGGCAGCCTAACCTCATTACAAGCCTAGAAAGTCCTTTGGATTCATTTTGTGTGTTTATTTCTGTATGATATGAGATGAAATGCAAAGGTTGGGACTTGTGTTAGTTGTTTATGATGGAAATAGCCTAAATACTTGAGCTTGAGTGAAACAATGACTATGAGGTTTTGGTTGATGATCCTTCCTTGATTTCTACCATTCACACTAGCTTATTTCAGTTGTGACTCTAATGCGTATGTTCCTATCTTTGAAAAGCTGCATGTTTGTGAAAAGAAATTGATTGAAGCATTCCATGATATTCAGTTCATATGGTTGAATTTTTCTGTGAAGCAAACACCAGTTTTGAGTGACCACTGAAATTTGTCACTTGAGGACAAGTGAACTGTTCTTTCTTTGCTTAAAGACAAGCAAAACTATAAATTTGGGGGAGTTTATTAGTCGTCTTATACGGCTAACTTCTGTATAGAAAACATTTTCCAAAACTTGTATAGTTCCCCAATTTATGGTTATTTTGCAGTAATTTGTAAATAAATCTTGTTTTCTTGTTATAGCTATCTCTAGAATATTTTCCATTGGAGTTAATGATGAAATCTGTTTAATTTCAGGTTAAATGAGGCTAAATCTTGAAGTGCTAAAAGTGGTAGTCTATTTAAACCCTATTTAAAGCCTGTCTTGTGCAGAATTAGGGTAGAAGGTGTACAGACACAATTTTTGAGAATTCTAGAGCACACCACGGTGCCTATTTCGAGAAAAGAGCTCTGGAGGCAGCAAGAGGAGCAACTTTTGCAGAGAGACCTAGGTTTTGTAATTAGAGAGAGATTAGTGAGTTGCAGAGTGATTGTGAGATGCTAAGAAGAGGAGGAGGGATCCCCCTTCTTGTGTAAGGAACAATTATTCTCTACTGTTCATCTTAATTGTGCTAAGGTTTTTCTGTATGGCTGGCTAAACACTCTTGTTGGGAATTTCTAAGGAACAACTAGTATAATTACTTTAATATCTAATTGATTGTGTTTTCTGTGTTCAATGCTTCTTTCAATTCTTAATTTCTGCATGTTCTTGGTCTGATCACCCATTTGTATGTTTAGTTAGGTGACTTTAGCATTGGGAAATGTATTGTTGCCTTAGAACTTGATAGAAGTAAGATTGAAACTTAGTCTTAAATGAGGGATCTGCGGATTAAGTTTTAGTTTTCTTAATATGTTGTGATGATAATGTTGTTTAATCTAAGCCTAGTCTTAAATGAGGGATCTACGGATGAAGCTTAGGTTAAATTAGTCTAAACTTATGTAAGCTGTTAAAGCAGGGCCTAGTCTTAAATGAGGGATCTGCGAACGAAGCTTAGTTTAAATTAGCCTAAACCTACAAGGGCTGCTTAAGTTAAGCCTAGTCCAACAAGAGGGATCTGAAGACGAAGCTTGAGTTAAGTTAGCCCAATGAGGGATCGAGGTTTAGTACTTTAGGCTACAACATAGAACACAAAAACATGATTGATTAGAGAAATATCCTTATATGCATCAACTTGTTTGTTAGAAAGACCCAACACTTTTACCTACTGCTGTCAATTTTACTTACTTGCATTTTTATTGTTTTTAGCCTAAACTTAGTTTAATTCTGTTCTAAAGCATCAATTATCAATGTTTCTTTCAATAATGCCTTATTTCTGAATTTAACCATGTCCAATATTAGTTTCCTGAGTTCGATACTCGGATTCATCCGTTTTAATTTTAAATACTTGATGATCCGGTGCGCTTTCCGGGTTTTCATTTCCCTTGAATATAATTGTTGAGAATTGGAGAAAAAGGAACCATATGGGAAAATGAACATATAGTCATTGCAGGAGAATACATGCTCAATTTTCATCTCCCAATCCAGGTAGGTGTTTTGGTCACTCCTGCCTTTGAAAGGAGGTACATTGTGTTTTACTCCCTCAATTCTGTTTTGCCCCTCAATTCCATTTTGCCTCGGTCCATCATTGCCCCGTCTGTTCCCACCATTAGGTCATCCAACATTTTGAGTCAGTTGGTTCTCTAGTCCTTCCATTCGTCCGTAGAGCTCTTCATTGTTACAGTTCAAGAAACGTTGCATTTTTGTAGTCATCACGTCCAATAATAAATGCTGAGCTCCATCTAGTTAATGATATTCGCCGCCACCATCACTAGCTCCTGCCATAGTTAAGGAATAGAAAAATTTGCAGTAAATTAAATAAAGGGCTCAGGACCTCACCACACTCTACTTACGTGTTCTTGTCTTTCATGGTAGTACACTCGTGTTTGATGCTCTCAAAATAGGCTTCTGTGTGATGTTTTTCACTCGTACCTTTTACCACTCTTGTTCCTTCTTAAGTTCCTGGATGGACCAAATTGGACGCGTAAGGTAGTAGAACAGGAAAGACAACTTAATTATCACACAGACTCAATAATAGACAACTTAAGTCATAAACAAAAGACAAAAGACATAGACAACACAAAACAAGTAGAATTGAACAAAGAAATTACTCAATTAATAGAGAAGAAGAACAGAAATAGCAAAAAATGACATGTAAACTTCTAATGGTCATAACTTTTGCTACAGTCATCCGTTTGAGGCCCATTATATATCAAAATGCTCAAAATTTAAAGAAGAATCCCTAGGCAAAATTTGTCCCACTATTTTTTTTGCCTAGACACGCCTCTAACTGATTCAAATCCGCATTCAAAGATCAAACACCCAATTTTTTTCAAACTTTTTTTTGCAACTGCTTTTCTTTTCTTTTCTTTTCTTTTTTATATTATGTGCTCTTCACAATTCATCCAGGATAATAGAATGTTCAATCAATTCCACTAGTCCAACCAATATATTCATTCTATAGGCAATTTGACCCAAACCCCAAATTCATCCAGCAAATAGAATTCGTCCCAAACAGAATTCGAATAGAACAAGGCACAAACAGACCATTGAACAAGCAAACAGAGAAACAAAATCAAATAGAATAGATAGAAAACGAAAAAATGAAAACGAGAACGAAAAACGAAAACAAAAAAACAAAACTGAAAACAAAATCGAATAGACTCAGAGATGGAAGATGAACATACAGAAATCACAAACGAAATAAACAAGAACTCAAATTATAGAACAAAACATGAACGGAGAATGAGACATCAAAATACGAAGGAAAAAAATGTCGGATAGGATAGAACCTGTATCAAGAGTCAAAGCTTTGATACCAGATGATGTGATCCTTATTAGGAGCGGATCGCTTAGTACAGGTCGTGGAATCGGATAACGCCACTTCCAAACATGGAAGATAAGTCAGGGGTAGACGCCACAAGGGTTCAACCTTGATAAGTCTGGAATTGGTTCCACAAGGAACTCAGAGAGAAGCTCTCACGAAATACACAAGTATTTTCTGAAAAAAAAATCCAAAAGTTCCTTCCTTTAAAAAGAGTTGAATATATATATTATAGCATTAACTGAAATTGGTGCAACTAAAAAGGCATAGGATTCAACCACCAATTTATTTAATTAAAATTACAAAAATAGAAAATATTGGATATGGGCCTTGAAATTAGTTTGGGCTTTCAGCAATCAAGATCCTTGGGAGTGCCTCTAGGCCTTCATCCTTCACCACTTGGGCTTTGTCAAGCATGGCTGCTACCATTTGTTGGAGGATATCTTTTGATTGTTTGGTCCTACCCCTGGTCATAGGTCCCTGTATTTGGGCAGCTTTGGGATTCTCATCAGTCTACCAGAAGCTATTTTTCATCCATAATTCGACAGAAACAAATGATATTTAGTAAGAATATATACATACATATATATATATATATATATATATATATATATATATATATATATATATATATATATATATATATATATATATATATAGTACTTTAAAAAACTTCTGGCTAAATACGCTAGAATTTCTGACATGCCAAATCACTAAGCTTTTAGGAAGCCTCTAAAGATTGCAAGAAAGTAAAATGCAGGTGTAAATTGAGCTTCCTGGCATAGTCACATAGTATGAAATGCAATCATAATAGTCAAAATACACATATAATAGTCAAAGCTCTTTTTCACCGGGCTACATTAGTATCCTTGTTGCATCCTACAGGGGGCTATAAATGCATAGGTTCATTAACAACAATCAAGAGCATTCTTAATAAATATACAAGTGTCATTGTCAAATCATAAATCAAACCCTCCATAAAATAGTCATAGCACTATAAATGTTTATCTTAGACCAATATATGAAATGGAAACTTAATACCACCTTCCAATCTTCTTATTGCATTAGTCAACGACTTCATTTCCTACACTTGCTTATCCAAAAGGCTCACAACTTCTACAAAATATCTCTTCTCTGCAAAGTTTAAAACCAGATGCAACAAAAAAGTATTCAGCAACAAAAGATGTCAATGAAAATTAGGAGTATTAACACAAATATAAGATATTTTACAGCTTCCATATTGAAGTTTTATTAATCTACCTTCAGTTTTTGAAGTAAGTAGTTCTTGGGTGGCTTTTGCAATATCAGCAGCTGCAGTTGTAGTTGCTTTTGCAGGAGATTTTTGAAGTAAGTATGTTCTCTTTAATTGGTCATGATCCTCTTCTAAGACAACATTGCGTATCCAGATTGGCAAAACTACTACCTTTACTTCAAAGGAGAGAAATACAATGTATTTTTATATAAGTGGAGAAGGGAATTATTTGTGCATGATAGGAGACCAAAATGGCATGTTAGGCTCGGATTACATTTGACCAAGACCATGATCACACTGTGCTTAGTGCTTCAATGGCAATTGCTAATCAATCACCAGAACATGATCACACCATGGTTAGTGCTTCAAGGTTAAAACATGATTAGAAATGATCTAAAAATGGACAAATCCATAGATCTAAAACATAGACAGATCACAAAAATCACAGTGTGGCAATGAGGGAAAAAGGAAATAAATCAAATTGAATTGTACCCAGTTCTTCAAGCACTAAAGTAGCCCCAAAAAACATCTATGTTTTGTCTTAGCAATCTCTATTCAAATGAATTATTATCAAAGAGCAGGAGATTTCGTCTCTCCTTTAATTATGAGAAAAAGTTCATCTTGATGAAAAAAGAAGTAATTTAACGACTGTTGTTTGTGGCACATGCAAAACACTAGGGCACTTGAACCACAAGTTACTTTCTCAAAAGATGGTGTATGGTCAGCTTACAAGTTGAGAAAATCTAGTGTGTATAAATGATATGTATTTTTGACAAGCATGGTAACCATTTTTAAAGGATATGTATATATGTTTCTCCTCCTCCACTTGTTCTTTCAAAAACCCAAAGCCAAATTAGCAGTAAATTAAAGCCTATATGCACTACCTCAAGGCTTTGTCATTGAAGGCTAAGAGGAAAATGTCTACAACTAAATAAATAAATAAAAACATTTTATGAGCATGGTATGGTAAAATTGACAGCTATTTCATTAATAAAAAATTCCAAAGAAGCATAAGTGAGCCTACTTTGCATGTCAAGTATCAAGGTAATAATGACATTCTTCTTATTGCTCTTTATATTGATGATCTGGTGTATACAAGTAATAGCATGAAAATGATTGAGAATTTCAAAATACAGATGACAAAAAAGTATAACAAAACTTATCTTGGCTTGCTACAACACTTTCTTGGTATTGGGGTTTATCAAGATGAAAATGGTGTTTTCATTAGTCAAAAAAGATATGCTTAAAACAAATATGTTGAAGAAGTTTCGTATATGAGTGGCTACAAATTTGTTAATACCCCTTTGTAGTGAATGAAAAATTAAAAACAGAATATGGTGGAAGATTGGTGGATTTAAGCAACTATGTATTGAAGCTTGGTGGGAAGCTTATTCTATCTCACTGCAACATGATCCAATTTGATGTATTTGTTGCTATAATTGTTGATTTGATGATATGAAAAGCACTTCTAGTTATGTATTTTCTCTTCGTTTAATTTGAGAGTGATTTCTTGGTGTTTAAAGAATCTAGTAATTAAGAAACAATGGGGCGGTCCTCAGTAGAAACAAAAATATTTGGTAGTTAGTTTGGCTGCTCAACAAGCAATTTAGTTACGAAGAATATTCAATCACAAAAACTTGGTTGGCCTGTATTTGACTAGATTACGGAAACTCCATGGAAGCATAAGAATTTCTTTAGTTTAAATGTGGTTTTATTTATGATGTTCCATCACAAGTTTTGTCGGGCATACTAGATGAGATTGGCTCATCAAAGGAAGCAGTTCCATTGACACCTTTTGCTGAAGCTTGTTCTAGAAGAGAACTCACTTGAATATATGAAATTTTGGAAACGGTGGGGTACAAGGATGATGAACATGTGGCAAATGAGGTAATGCAATGTTTCCCCATTTTCCTTTTTCATGTGACAGATTTTACTAACAATGATACAATATGATTGGATTTACTTTACTTATTTTTCTTTTCTTGTTCTATACAACATTTCAATAGCTTCTTCATGCCAAATGTACTAATAGGTAATCCTACGTGTTTTGCCTCATAGTCTTTTATCCACCAGCTTCATTTAGAAAGCCTCTTACCCACCAAATGAAGGCAAATGAACAAAGGTTAACAAATGTTAAATTTATTGTATATATGGTATTGGCTATTCTTTCTTACTCTAACTTTCATTTCATTACGTCTTCATTCCAACCATAGATACTATGGAACCTTCTTCATAACAAACAACTACTTATAATCAATAGAAGCACAATTAAGAATTTAATACTTAAAATTTAAGACATTAATTGAAACCTGGTTTCAACTTTCCAAATGGTGAGATGGGGTTCAAAAACACAAGTAGTTCTCAACAAGTCTTCAGCTTATGGAAGACTACAAGGAGTTTAAACTCTGCAGAATAACAACTCCTGCACAAGTAGTTAAATATTAGTAAAACAACATGCCTTTGTAGTTTTTTCGTGCCAAACCAAACTTAAAATAGGTAGTACTGGTAAAAAAATTTCCAAGCAAACTCATTCATAACTAAGCTCTCTACTAAAGCAAACATTACTAGCAAAAAATACACTAACTTGCTATTGTTAAAGCATTAATCATTACCAAGTGCAGAAGCACTAAAATTAAAGTTTGAAGGTTCAAAACATCTTCAACAGGCAATTAAAATAAGGATCCTTTAGTATTTTAGTGAGCTGAAGAACATGTGTATTCCAAGTATATTTGACTCCTCATAGTTCATAACATGTTATTTGTATTAGTCAACAATTAAAAAAAAATGTACTTTTTTGCAAAAAGGCAAAAATCAATTATATTAATGAATACATTGACATGGATTGTAGCACAAGTGTCCTATAATTGCACGATATATTAAAAGACTTTTAGCGCATCATGCTGCTGCATAAATCTCCCATTGCTAGCTATAATGATGAATAGACAATTTATTGCTAACAAAGTATGTTGTTTTGTTTATCATGGCATATAAGCCTCGTATAAGGGTGTGTGTAAACTTTCAAGTGGTCCTTTGCTCACCTGACAGATCCACTCATTGAGACTCTCAATAACCAAAAATGGGATGCAAATACTCACAACTTTGTGAAAAAATCCCTACAAAGTACAGGGTATTCAATGTACGTGATTTTCAAGATAGTACATTTAGTTGTGTTCTTGAAAATTTGCCAAATGTAGCACTGTTGGATTTCCCTTGTAATTACTTTTTGGTTCAATTTTTCTTTATACAAATATGTTCAAGGGAAATCCGATTTGCCAGAAAGCGCACCGGATCGTCAAGTATTTAAAATTAAAATGGATGAATTCGAGTATCGAACTTAGGGAACTAGTATTAGACAGGGTTAAATTAAGAAATAAGGCATTGTTGAAAGAAACATTGATAATTGATGATTTAGAACAAAATTAAACTAAGTCTAGGCTAAAAACAGTAAAAATGCAAGTAAGATTGACAACAGTAGGTAAAGAGGTTGGGTCTTTCTAACAAACCAGCTGATGTATATAAAGATGTTTCTTTAATCAATCATGCTTTTGTGTTCTATGTTGTAGTCTAAATTACTAAACCTCGATCCCTAGTTAGACTGAATCAATCCAAGCTTCATCCTCAGATCCCTCTTGTTGAACTAGGCTTAATTTAGACAGCCCTCCTAGGTTTAGACTAACTTAAACTAAGCTTCATCCTCAGATCCCTCTCATTGGACTAGACTCAGCTTAAATAGCTTACGAAAGTTTAGACTAATTTAGCCTAAGCTTTGTCCTTAGATCCCTATTGTTAGACTAGACTTAGACCAAACAACATTATTGTAACAGCATATTTAAAACCAAAACTTAAATCCGCAAATCCCTCATTTAAGACTAAGTTTCAATCCTGCTTCATTCAAGTTGTATGGCAACAATACATTTCCCAATGCTAAAGTCACCTAACTATGCACACAAGTGGTTGATCAGACCAAGAGCATACATAATTTAAGCATTGAAAGAAGCATTGAACACAAGAAATACAATCAATTAAATATTAAAGTAATTACATCAGCTGTTCTTTAGAAATCCCCAAGAAGGGTGTTTAGCCAGCCATTACAGAAAAACCCTAACAATAGTGAGATTACAAAACCTAGGTATCTCTGCAAAAGCTGCTCCTCTTGCTGCTTCCAGAGCTCTATTCCCAAAATAGGCACTATGGTGTGCTCTGGAATCCTCTACAAAGTGTTTTAAAATTCTGTACCCTAATTCTGCACAAGACAGGCTTTAAATAGGCTATGAATTCGCGACATTGCGCTTAGTGCGAGTAAGTGGATTTGAGCTTAGCGCTAGTCGTGCGCTGAGCCTACCTTAAGACAACTGTTGCGCTTAGTGCACTGATCTCGTGCTTAGCACGAGGCCTTGATATTAATGCTTTGCCAGATTCTTCTGTTGTGCTAAGCGTGCTGAAGCTGCACTTAGCAGTGGATGCGTGCTTAGCCCATTGATGAGCTAAGCTCAACTGTCACTTTTAGCACTTCATGACTTAGCCTCTTTTTCACCTAAAATTGCACAGATTTCATCATTAAATCCAATGGAAGTATTCTAGAGACAGCTTTAGCAATAAAACAAGATTTATTTACCAACTACAATGAAATAACCATAAATTGGGGGAACTATACAAGTTTTGGAAAATGTTTTCTATACAAAAGTTAGTCGTATATGACTAACAAACTCCCCCAAATTTACAGTTTTTCTTGTCCTCAAGCAAAGAAAGAACAATTCACTTATCCTCAAGTGACAAACTACAGTGATCACTCAAAATGGTGTTTGCTTCACAGAGAATTTCAACCATATGAAATGAATATGATGGACTGCTTCAATCAATTGCTTTTCACAAACATGCATCTTTTCAAAGATAGGAACATACACATTATAGCCACAACTGAAATAAGCTGGTAAGGATAGCAGAAATCAAGAAAGGATCATCAACCAAAACCTTACAGTCATTGTTTCACTCAAGCTCAAGTGTTTAGGCTCATTCCATCATAAACAACTAACACAAGTCCCAACCTTTGCATTTCATCTTGTATCATACAACAATGAACACACAAAATGAATCCAAAGGACTTTCTAGGCTTGTAATGGGGTTAGGTTGCCAACAAATCATGGTTTTTCTAGGATTCAAAAGCTTAGGTTCTAGGAGAGCATTCATCCATAGATAAACCTTCACTTTTTCATTCGTTCACACCCCATACTTGCCTTTTATTTAGGCACTCAGCTTCATTTCAATATTTTGCAACATAAACACTTATTAATTTCATTTGTACTTACAATTTTTTTAACACTATATATACAAAAAAATTATGTGAATATACAGAAATAATGTGTGTATGCTATTTACTTTGACCATTTCAATTCTTACCCAGTGCCTCCCCCAAATTTGGAATAAATTTACCTTGATAATTACTCCCCCAAATTTGGGACAAATTTGCTTTGAACCACGCTTCCTGTGGATGATGCTCTCCTACAACCTAATTCAAGGTAGTAGGAGATAACACTGTATAGGCTCAGGGTTCAATCAATCAATAATTCATTCAGCTCAAACTGGGTACAAGGGATAAATCATTCAAGCACATGGTCAGCTTTTTGGCTAAGTGGCTATCACAATCAAACATAGCCTTCATCATCCTCAATTTCATACATTCAGTCCATACTTCAGAGATTCATGCAAAAATCAGTACTAAATGATAGTTGTTTCTATCAAAATTTAAGGATCACACTCTCACCGGGATATGGTCAATGCATTCCTTCACAATCAATCTGACAAACTGACTAACATTTTTAGTCATACTTCCAATCACATGCTCATTCTCTTCTAATGGCTACAAGCTTGATCAAAACAATTATCTAATCATTACAATCCATTCAAATTATACAATTGCTCATTCAAATCATTCGTAGACACTCATTTCATACAAAACAATCCACTGCATATCATTTTCAACCAATTCACTGTTCAAGCAAGCTTTTTGTACAAGCAATCAACTCAAAGTACTGAAATTTAAAGAACTAAAACATAAACACTAAAATTTAAATGAATGAACATCAATCATAAAATAAATGAAAATAACTAAAATGTTCAAAATGCACAAATTTAAATGTCCTGCTCCTGTGGTTGCTCATGTGCATGCTCATTGAGATCCAACACCTGAGTAGCTGGTGAATCCTGAGGGATAGGCTGCTCTAGCTCAGATGCTAGTGCAAATGGTATGACATCATCAGGTATGGGTACTGGGGATGGCTCTGGGATCTGGTCTCTGGAAGTCTCCTCCTCTTGAGCCACATGTACACCTGCATCAAAATAAAAGGGCTCAGGAGGGGTGAGCTCATCCTCCCCTCTACTGCTGCTGCTGCTGGCTCCTCTGGTTCAGGCTCTTGGGCTACGGAGGCCCCACCCCCTCCAGAAGGAGAAGGTTGGGCTCCTAGCCAGGCCACCTATGCGTCAAACTCATCCATGCTCATGATGGATGGCAAGCCCAAACCCTGAAGGCTTTGTATGATAATGGACTGCCCCCTGTGTAAGCTCTGGAGCATGGAGTGCAGCATCTGTGGTGTAAATACAAAGTCTGATGGTCCTGTAGATAAAGAATCTAGAAGTGGTATCTGTGTAGATGCTAGAGGAATAGCTGGAGCCTGAATGGGAGGCACTGGAGCTGTGGAAGAAGAAGGAGTTATTGTCTCTGGTGGTACTAAAGTAGTGGGGACCTCTGATCTCTTATCCTTGGCCTTCCTTGGCCCTCTAAATGCCACTGTTGGATCATCAAGATTCCAATAGTTCTTATTGATGTATGCTAAGTTAATGGCAGGGCTCAAGTTCTCCAAGGATCTAGATTCTGATTGGACTCCTCTGGCCTTGCATAAAGTTGTGATCAAGGCAGGGAATCCAAGTCTGGATGTATCATGTTGTGCAGTAAGAGAGATCTGGTGGCAGATGAGGTACCCCAAATTCATATCCATCTTCATAATGATGCCATAAATTAATTTGGCTCTGTCTAAGGTGACATCAGATGTGTGGGAGATAGGAATCAGGTTAGAGAAGGAAAGAACACTCCATGTCTAAGCTAAGGTGGTCATGTTCATCCTCAGTATCTTGAACGGTTGCCTATCAGCATTTAGCTCGAATCCCCTCCCTGGGATACAAAGCTTAGCAGCCAACTCTTGAGGATCAGGCCTCAGAAGTGCAAACCTGGAATAAGCACACAAATGTTCCACCTCTTCCAGAACTACAGGGGTCTTTAGGAATGTGTTCAGAGTATCCTCATCAAATTTCACTAGATGACCTCTCACCCTCACCTGCTTAGGTGATTTATCCTCGGGGTCATAGAGGTTAGCATAAAATTCCTTCAGAATGGCAATGTCTATGCTACTGTCATTAAAATTAGTCAACTCCTCATCCCAGTGTCTTCTCTCGAGTTCCTCCTTGAAATCGTCAAACTCGGTGTAATAAACTACCACATTCCTCTCCGGTAGTAGTTTCCTGAGCACCACAATATCTGTATACCTCTCCCAAGCCTCTTGAGATGTGAACCCGGATCTATCGTATCTGGCCTGGGAAGGTGTAGAAGGAGCCTTCCTTTTCTTAAATGCCATATGCAAAATATAAGACAAAACAAAAGAGATTAGCACGGGTTATTTTCACAAAAACATAAAAATAAAACTGAAATTTTGACTGGGCGCTTAGCGCAGCAGGCTTTGCTTAGCGCACCTTATGAAATTTTACTCAGGCACTAAGCGCAGCGGACTGGCGCTTAGCATGAAGACACATAAAATATTTTTTTTGCAAATTAAGCTTAGCGCGACAGCTGAGCTTAGCCTAAGTCTACAATTTTTGAAACAGAAGAGAGTCTGAGCTTAGCGCAGCATGGGGCGCTTAGCTCAGCTTCATCAGAATCACACTCAGGCTTAACGCATAGGGCGCGCTTAGCCTAACTACAAAAACTTAAAAGGCAGTGAGAGAGTTGAGCTTAGTGTAGCAGTGCACTTAGCTCTACACACAACAAAGGCTTAGCGCAGTAGCTGTGCTTAGCCTTATTCAAAGGAAAACTTACAGAAGCATAGTGGCGCTTAGCCTGACATGTCAGGCTTAGCGCTGAACAAAAATTCTCAAAATCTTAATGTTTAAACACTAGTCTTGCTTAGCGCACAGACACACTTAGCGAGGTCATCACTTTTGTTCATCAGTAGGGTTGAACGCGCTTAGCGCGAGATGGTCTGCTTAGCGTGTTCATCTGGAAATCCAAAATTTTAACAGTTGTGATGAACAGGCTAAGCGTAGCAGACGCACTTAGCGCGTTCATCGCTATTTCCAAACAGAACCATAGGGGTCTTCACCTCTTTCAGCCACATTGCCCCTAATGGGATTCTAAGTTACCTAAAATCCTACATTGACTAACCCTAAAGCTAGTAACCTTAACCTAACAACATACAACTAAGAAAATGAGAAATCATCTATCCTAAGGTTTGAAGGATTATAAATAAAAAATGGAAACGTACCCACTTACTTGGATTGTTCTTGAAATGAAGCAAAGAAGATGCAGACAAGCAGTACACACGCAACAGAAATACACACTTGCTCAAGGTTCACAAAGGCAGAAGCTGAAGGTATTTGGGGTAACACCCAAGTGCCTCAGCCTTTGGTTTTTTAAAAACTAAAATTTGTATGGTGTGCTTAGTGCACAGTTGTGCTTAGCGTGCCCATGTGATGTTTGAGTTTAAAACCCAAGCGCTTAGCCTAGCCTCGCGCTAAGCCCAACTTGAAGTTGTAAGGTCCAGTGAGCATCTAGGGCTTAGCGCAGCAGGTTGCGCTTAGCGCTTTCTGCAACACAAAAATTTTCTGCAATATGCGCTTAGCCTGAGATGTGAGGCTTAGCATACCATAAGCTTCAACTTACAAAGAGTAGTTCAGACTTAGCGCAATAGGCGCGCTAAGCGCACTTCCAAGAATTCAAAAAATAGTAAGAGATTGGCGCATAGCGCTTCCTTTCCTGCTAAGCCCAGCTTAAAAGCTCAAGTTACAAAATTGATCTGGGGCTTACCTTAGGATAGCGCGCTTAGCGCTGCTACAATAAAAAATTTTCCAGAGAAGAAGTGGCGCTTAGCGCATCATCCACGCTAAGCCCACTGCTTAAGGTTCAATTACAGTGAAGATGTTGGGCTTAGCAAAGTGATGTGCGCTTAGCTGAACTATTCAGCCAACCAATCAGGGGACTCTGCGCATAGCGCGAGCAAGCTCGGCTTAGCGCATGAAGATTGAGCGCTTAGTGCAAGGTTTGCGCTTAGCGGATAGACAATTGCAAAATAATTTCTGAGTCTTTTTTTGTCTATATCTTCACATAAGCTTAAAACCCCTTGTTCATTACTAAACAAGTTGAAATTAATCACAATCACAAGCAAGGTATCCTAACTACATGCAAGAGATAAGAATGAAAATTAGAAACGGGAAAGAAAAGCTGGGTTGCCTCCCAGTAAGCGCTCTTTTAATGTCACTAGCTTGACACATCATCCTGTTATCTAGGATCCAATAGAGTTCCTACTTCAAGGACCTTCTTCTCAAGTCTCCTTTCCTCCATCACATACACTTTAAAATAGACATTTTGGCCAGGTGGATCTTTGTCCTCATGGAACAAATCAAAGCTGATCTTCTATGCCCATCTGCAGCATCTTCTTTCCCATGTCCGCCATGCAGTTTGCAGTAGATATGAATGGGCGGCCAAGAATGAGAGGAATGCCAACATCCTCTTCTATGTCTATGACAATGAAATCAGCTGGAAATATAAGGTGTTTAACCTTCACCAAAACATCTTCAATGACTCCATATGGCCTTGTGATGGAACGGTCAGTTAACTGGAGGGTCATGCATGTGGGCATTATCTCTATCTCTCCAAGTCGCCGGCACATGGAGAGAGACATTAAATTGATACTAGCTCCCAAGTCTATGAGAGCTTTGCCTACAGCGACCTGACCAATAGAACACGGTATCATGACAACTCTAGGATCTTTGTGCTTGGGTGGAAGAATGAGTTGAATAACAGCACTACAGTTACCTTCCACAACAATTCTGCTTTCCAAGTTTATTTTGATGATGCCAAAGACTCAAGTCAAGAATCAAGAGTCAAACAAGTTTCAAGAATCAAAGAGTCATTCATTCAAGAATCAATATTCAAGAGAAGACTCAAGATATACAAGAACTTCAAGAAAAGTATAAAAAGATTTTTTCAAAAGAAAAGATTGAATAGCACAATTTCTCCAAAAGAATTTTTCAAAGAAAAATCTTTTACCTGAGTTTTTACTCTCTGGTAATCGATTACCAGAAGGTAGTAATCGGTTACCAGAAGCCCGAATAGTTTTATAACTGTTTTACAAAGTAGTAATCAATTACCAATGTTTTTAAATGTTGGATTTCAAATTTCAAGAGTCACAACTTGTGATAAAAATTTTCAAACTTGTGTAATCGATTACACAACATTTTTAATCGATTACCAATGTTTCTAAATGTTTTGATTTTTAAATTTAAACATGAAGAGTCACATTTGTTGATGTGTAATTGATTACACTATAATGGTAATCGATTACCAGTGACTAATTTTGAAAAATAAATTGTCAAAAGTCACAATTTTTAAAGTGACTAGTTTCTGAAGATTTTTTCAAGAGTCACAACTTTTAAAGTGACTAGTTTTTGAATAAATTGCCAAGAGTCACAACTTTTAACTTGTTTTTTCAAGAGCCATCAAATGGCTATAAATATGTGACCGTTGCACGAATTTTCAAGTCACAGATTTCATTCAATTATTCTCAACATCTTTCTAAGAGTTTTTGTTCAATACTTTCTTTGTCAAGAAATGTTCATTGGTCAAAAACTTGTGCTATTCTTTTGAATCATTCCTTCTCCCTCCTGCCAAAAGAATTCAAAGAATTAACCATCTGAGAATTCTTTTGATTCATTCCTTCTCCCTTTTGCCAAAAGAATTCAAAGAACTAATCGTCTGAGAATTCTTTTGATTCTTTCCTTCTTCCTCTTGCCAAAAGAATTCAAAGAACTAACCGTCTGAAAATTATTTTGATTCCCCAAATAAAGAATTCAAAGAACTAACCGTCTGAGAATTCTTTGTGTCATACCCTAATTTCGTCCGGGGACCATCCGTTGTTAGGATGCGACCCTCGTTTGACCACTTTGAGGTACTTGGCACTCATCGTTAGGTAATTCGTGAAGTTCTGTGATATGCCAGAAGTGAAAAGAAAGAGTTGTAGCACAATCCGTGAAGTTCCGTGACATGCCGAAAATTAAAAGGAAATGATAGTGCGCAATTCGTAAAGTTTCGTAACGTTCCGGAAGGCAAAAAAGGGATGATTACGTAATCCGTAAGGTTTCGTAACATTATGGAAAGAAAACAACCATCGTTACGAAATTCGTAAAGTTTCGTAACGTTATGGAAAAAGAATCATGAAAAAAGAGCAAGGGGTGTATTTAGTAAAAATGGGGGTGCAAATAGCAACCAGGCCCACTTGGGCCATCTAGAAAATTCCTCCAGAAGGCAGTTGCTTCTGGAGGAAGCAACCTAGGTCGCCTGGGCGAGCTGGGTGGCAAGCATCTCCCCCATTTTCCTATAAATAGGGGGAGAACTGAAGAGAAAAAATGTTCAGCCCTCCTAGTAGTTCGAGAATCACTTGAAATTAGTGAAAAAATTGGTTCCGTGGAGAAAATCCAAGCCGAGGCGCTTCCGTAACGTTTCCATGGGTGATTTCGCGAAGATTTTCAACCGTTCTTCAACGTTCTTCGTTCGTTCTTCATCGTTCTTCGGTCTTCAACCGGTAAGTTCCCGAAATCAAACTTTTCAATTCATTTATGTACCCTTAGTGGTCCTTATTTGTTTCACGTGCTTTTATTTCCATTTCATTTACTTTCCGTACCCCCTTTTGATGTGCTTTAGTCATTTACTTAAGTCATTTTCTCGCCTAATCAAAAATAAAATAAATTTCCACCGATCATTTGAATTGTAACATCCGTTAATTTCTGTTAAAATGAAATCCGACCGTTCGATCATGCCGTAACCACGTTGGAAACCAAAAAGAGATAAAATAATAATATAATAATAAAAAATATCTTTTAGTAAAATAAAACAAAAATAAATCAATCGGACGTTTCTCTTTGGGATTTTTCTTTCTTAATCGAATCGAATAATAACCAAAGTGAAACTAAGGCTAAAATCAATTCATAAACCAAACTTTTATCATCACCTAAAAGGCCATTTTCAAAGGTCCAACGCCTAGAAATGGTCTTTTCCGCTTTTATTGGTTAAGTGTATATTTCTAAAAGCCTAAAATCAACATGTAAGTTTATTACCTCTTTCAAAAAAAAAAACAAGAGATCATTAATGGTCCAATGCCTTAATGTCTTTTCTCTTTTCAAAAGAATTGAAAGATTGTTTAATGGTCCAACGCCTTAAATGACCTTTCATTCAATGAAAACATATCTTGCAAAAAAAGGATAAAAAATAACTTAACCAAAACGCTTTGTTCACAAAAGAACTACGTAGGTCTGATTTTCTCATCACACTTGAGGAATACGTAGGAGCAAAGGGAAACGCCCTTGTCGACCACAAAAAGATAAAAACATAAAAAGGCATAAAAAAGGCATAAGAACGTAAAAAGGGAAAAGAATATAAATTAAAGTCATGTTTGCACAATAATAGCACCTCCAATGACGAAGAAAGAGATGATCACAATAATAGCAGACACATTACCAGTGTTTTACTATGAAAAAATAGTGGGGTACGCACCTTCAAAGCTTTGCGGATTTGGTCTTCGCCCGGAAAAGGATCGAAGCGGGTCTGAAAAGAGGCAAATTTAATCATCCTGCTTGGACGAATGAGAAAACTAGGGCAAATAAAGAGGGTGAGAATGAGGGGGAAACCCATGCTGTGACTACCATGCCTATACGGCCAAGTTTCCCACCAACCCAACAATGTCATTACTTAGCCAATAACAACCCTTCTCCTTACCTACCACCCAGTTATCCACACAGACCATCCCTAAATCAATCATAAAACCCACCTTCCACACAACCAATGCTAAACACCACCTTTAGCACAAACCAAAACACCAACCAAGAAATGAATTTTGCAGCAAAAAGCCTTAGGATTCACCCCAAATTCCGATGTCATATGCTAACTTGCTCCCAAATCTACTTGATAATGCAATGGTAGCCATAACCCCTGCTAGGTTTTCCTCAACCTACATTTCTCTGAGGATACGACTCGAACGCAATGTGTGCTTATCATGGAGGAGCCCCGGGGCATTCCATTGAGCATTGTATGGCCCTGAAGCGTAAGGTGCAAAGTCTAATTGATGCGGGCTGGCTGAAATTTGAGGAGAATCGCTTATGAATTCTAACATTGACAAACGACACCACACATAGGGCAATTTTGAAAGCCGTTGTTAGATGTCTCTAATGACTCATCAGGATTTTCAAGTTTATGCCATTATTATAAACCACAGTTACAATGCTAAAATGGATGAATTTGACATCCTTGTCTCTCTCATCCTCTCACAAACACATCTTTGCTTATTCAACTTCCACCGGAATGTGAGTGTAGGCCATTGGTTTGTTTGCTCAAAGCAACCTGTGCTCCTGAATGTTGACTTCCAAGACCGTTCAATTAGAGATTACTCGTCCTACACGTTGGTGAAGGTGTTGTAAACAACGAGTAAAGAAAAAAAAGTTCAAAAAGAAAAAGAAAAAAAAAAGCATTTGACTGACTGTGTTTCCAAAACGTTCATATGACCTCATTTTATCATTCCGGAAAGTTTTCCTTTTTAGAGAGAAGTGAGTTATCAAGAATAGGATGTGGGACAAATGGCCTCTATTATCTTAAGAAGGGGGGGGGGGGTTGAATTAAGATACAAAGACTATTCCCCAATTAAACTTTCACTTTCTCTTTTTGGATTAACAATGCACCCTTAACATGAATTACTCAAAAGACAATTCAAAATAAACTTCTTTAAAGTCAAAGATAAATAGCAATAAATAAAAGAAGTTTAAGGGAAGAGAGGAATGCAAACTTGATTTATATTGGTTCGGCCACTTCACGTGCCTACGTCCAGTCCTCAAGCAACTCACTTGAGATTTTCCACTCTCTTTGTAAAACTCCTTCTACAAAGTCTGAACCACACAGGGACAACCCTTCCCTTGTGTTCAAGAATCCTCTACAACAAGATTTCCACGGTCTCTTAATCCCTTTTCAGAAATAAGAAGAAGAGAAGAAGAAATCTCTCTTAAAAGAGATAGATTGCACAATGAAGATCAATCAAAATTCCTTATTGAATATACAAGTGGTTGACCAAGGAATCTTTTTGAGAGGATAAGACATTTCAGTTCAGAAAAACTCTCTTAATCTTTTGAGAGGATAAAACTTTTTGGGCAATGAAAACTCTATTTAAATTCGTGTTTCCGAGTCACATGTAAATAGACCCTTGATGGCCATTCATAAACCATTTGAACAGATGTGACTCTTGGAAATTATTTTCTGAAAATCTCCTCTGATAATCGATTACAGGCTTTAAAATTTGAATTAAAACGCCCAATAAACTGCTGGTAATCAATTTCCATCCATGTGTAATCAATTACACATTATAAATTTTGAATTCAAATTTCTAGTGACTGTTATAAACATTTCAGCTGCTGGTAATTGATTACCAAAGAGTAAATCGCAATTTGAAATGATTTAGATAGAATTCTTTGGCCAAACCTTTTGCTTTTTCAATTTGGAAACTTCTTCCTAAGATTCTAGAGATCAACTTGATCATATGTCTTGATTTTCTTGGATTCTTGGATTCTTGTCTTGAATAAAACTTAGAAGCACTTGATCCTTTGGCATCATCAAAACATCAAAACATCTTGCTTCTACATAGGAGTCATTTGACTTAATCCATCAACTAAAAAAATCCTTCAACTATTTCTCGTCCTTGGAAAATTCTTTTTGCAAAAATCAACTGCTTCTTTCATTCTCCCTTGCTACAAGGTTGTGAAAACAAAACAATGATGGATACCTTAGAGCCCTACACTGGGGCAATGAAAGGCACCATGCATAAACCCCAAGCGAACCTAAGGGCAGATTAGAAGTTCTCACCCAATGGGTTCCCAGCTACAAGGCCATGACGAAAGATAAAAATGGATACCTCAAAGCCCTACACTGGGGCAATGAAAGACACCATGCAAAAACCTCAAGCGAACCTAGGGGCAGATTAGAAGTTCTCACCCAATAGATTCCCAGCTACAAGGTCATGACGAAAGATAACAATTGGTACCTCAAAGCCTTACACTGGGGCAATGAGGGGCATCGAGTGAACATAGGGGCAGATCAAAAGTTCTCACCCATTGATGTGCCATCATTTTCTTCTATTTTCTAAACCTTTTTTGCACCATTTTAATTATTGATTGGTCTTAATTGTCAATTAATTAGGCAGTTTTATTATTTGGGCCCATTCAGCTAATTTGATGTTTTTAATCTAATTTCAGGAATTAATGAAGCATTGGGCTTGAATCTAGCATTGGGCTTGAATCTAGAATTGGGCTTGGACTTGAAGAGGGCAGACTAATTTATTCTATAAAATTAGATCTTATCTTATCTAGATATTATTTAGATTTGATCTCATCTAGATATTATTTCATCTAGATCTTATCTTATCTTATCTAGATTTGATTTGATTTTACTTATGGGCTTGGATTTAAAACATATTTGTAAGCTTTGGGGCTGAAAAAAACTATATAACAGCACCAAGGTTATAGTTTAGTGGGCTCCCTCTCTCCCTCGCGGGAGACTCTCTCTCTCCCCTCTCTCCCTCGCGGGAGACTCTCTCTCTCTCTCCTCTCTCTCTTCTATTTTTCGTTTTTAGTTTTAGTCTCTCTTCTCTTTCTCTTTTATTTTCGTTTTTTTTTACAATTCCAGTTCTGACTTTTAGTTTTATCAATAAAATTTCATTCTCTATTTGATTAATGGAAGGCTAAGTCCGCAGCGTTGTTTTCCCTTGAGGATCAAGCACAGTTCTCTTTGAGGTTCTATTATTACTGTTAAATTCTGTTTAGTTTTTCCTCTTCACTAATTACTTTGAATTTGTTGCTTTTAATTCATGCATGCTTAGTGCTTGATTAATTGTCTCTGCGCTTAATTTACGTTCATGCTTAATGATCGTTTATGAGTAATTGGTGTATGTGATGCTTAATCACATAATGAATGCCTTATGTTGAATTTCGCTTAGTAATTTAATTTAGGGTTGGATTAAGTGGTTAAACTGATAAAGGATAAACTCTCGTAACCTAGGATAAGAGACTTGCTTGTGAATCAAGGGGAAGCAACGTGTTTTAATTCTGATATTTTCTAATTCACATATATTCGCTGTTTAATTTACAAAAGCAAACAACCCCCCCCCCCCCAATTTGTTACTATTTCCTACTATCTGTTATGAACATTTGGTTTATCATTGCTCGTTGGGAAACGACCTAGGATCACTTCCTAGTTACTACATTTTAATGTTTATTTGATTCAGGTACGGCCTCGATCACCCATCAATGTTTTTAAACAAAAAAAAAAGGGGGGGACAAACCCTGGAATTTCAATGGATTGATTAAACGTCAAATGGATCCATTGTCGTCACTCCAAAATAGTCAAGTGACTAAATCAAACAAAACAAACACTCTGAGGGAGTTCTCAGAGAGATTTGCAAAGATAGGATAAGGTTGCTTGAATTATCACCTCTTTCAAAAGGACAGTCAATCTGTGTTTTCCAAAAAAATTTCAATCAAAATCATAAAATAAGGAAAGAATGTCATGAACATTGTACAAACTTTCCATTACATTGCATTGTTTCATATGAAGTCCGCATTTACCCAATTTCATGACAAAGGTTGTATGCATCTGCATCCCTAAAAATTATGTTAACTGCATATATTTCCTACATCTAATGAATTTGGGATGAACGACCCTCTCAATGAGTCAATCTCATGTTTTCTCATAAGGGTGGACCCTTGGGTACTAGAACCTGTCGCCTTTAGAGGACTACACGCCCTCGCCTCCAGAGGGCTACATGTCCTCGCTTTCAGAGGACTACACGTCCTCGCCATCAGAGGACTACACGCCCTCGCCTTCAGAGGACTACATGTCCTCACCTTCAGAGGACTACACGTCCTCGCCTTCAAAGGGTCATGTACCTTCGCCTTTGTAGGGCTACACGCCCTCGCCCTCAAAGGGCGACACGCCCTCGCCCTCAAAGGGCGACACGCCCTCGCCTTTAGAGGACTACACGTCCTCGCCATCAGAGGACTACACGTCCCCACCTTTAGAGGGCTACATGCCTTCGCCTTCAGAGGACTACATGTCCCCCTTTTCAAAGGGCTACACGCCCTCGCTCTTAGAGGGCGACACGCCCTCACCTTTAGAGGACTACACGTCCTCGCCATCATAGGACTATATTCCTTCGCCTTCAAAAGGCGACACGTCCTGAACTTCAGAGGGCTGCACGCCCTCGCCTTTAGAGGGCTACGCGTCCTCACTTTCAGTGGGCTCCATATCCACACCTTAAGATAATTTAAGGTCCTCTGCCCTTATATGCTTAACAGAGACTCGCACTCCGGTTAAGGGGCCAGTAGTTTCCTTTTATCAGTTTCTGGGCCACCCCCTGATATTGGAGGGCGACCAACTGTGCAAGTACAACCAGAGAAGGAGGCTATCACGCAACTACTATGCATACCGGGGCAAGATTTCACCCATGCCGCTGCAAAGAGACGAGTGCGGATCATGCGCACCAACATGACCACCATTACACAGATATGGATGACGTTGCTACTTAGCAACATTCTGCCCAGCGACTGCAATGCCGATCTCCCCCTGCGGATGTATAAGTTGGTCTGTGTCGTCCCGACATAGGTAAGTATGCATATGGTTCAACTGATTTCTTATACCATCCATTATTTGCAGGGATCGTGCCCGCAAGACACCCAATGGACCCGGAGAAGTCCAACAGGGTCCTAGGGTTTCCAGCTCTGATTACGAGCCTCTGTCAGTTTTATGGAGTGCCTGTCACCCCCAGCAAGGTCATCAAGCCCCCCATTAACCGGACTTTCATCAAGAAGTACTACGCCCCCAGGCAGGCGCAGGGCGAAACACCATAGCAGCCTGGGGATGGCCGGCAACGGGCAATAAGCGCGCCACCACCTTTAGAGTTCACCTCATGATGGAAGCTAGCTTGTGGGGCTTCTATGGAGGTTGGATCTTTGAGCTTCAATGAGGTCCTTTAATGGTGACTTTCCACCATGGAGATGCAGCCGAAGACAAAGGAGAAGAGGTGAGAGGAGGCGCCATCCACTAGGGAATAAGCCATAGAAGAAGGAGCTTCACCACCAAGATGAGCCTTGGATAAGAAGCTTGGAGAGGATGCTTCAATGGAGGAAAAGAAAGAGGGAGAGAAAGAGAGAGGGGGGAGCACGAAATTGAAGGAAGAAAAAGGGAGAGAAGTTGAACTTTGAGTTGTGTCTCACAAGACTCTCATTCATCAAAGTTACCACAAGTGTTACACATGCTTCTATTTATAGACTAGGTAGCTCCCTTGAGAAGCTTTCTTGAGAAAACTTCCTTGAGAAGCTTCTTTGAGAAAACTTCCTTGAGAAGCTAGAGCTTAGCTACACACACCCCTCTCATAACAAAGCTCACCTCCTTGAGAAGCTTCCTTAAGAAGATTCCTAAAGAAGCTAGAGCTTAGCTACACATACCTCTCTAATAGCTAAGCTCACCTCCTTGAGATGAGAAGCTAGAACTTAGCTACACACCCCCTATAATAGCTAAGCTCACCCCCATGACAAAAAAACATGAAAATACAAAAAAGATTCCTTACTACAAAGACTACTCAAAATGCCCTGAAATACAAGGCTAAAACCCTATACTACAAGAATGGACAAAATACAAGGCCCAAACGAAGGAAAAACCTATTCTAATATTTACAAAGATAAGCGGGCTCATACTTAGCCCATGGGCTCGAAATCTACCCTAAGGCTCATGAGAACCCTAGGGCCTACCTTGGATCTCTAGCCCAATCTACTTGGAGTCTTCTACCCAATGCCCTTGTGGGATAGGATTGCATCATTCCCTCCACCTTGGAAAGGATTTGACCTCAAATCCCGAGGTTCTTCATACTCTGGGCCCCTTCCCTCAACACCTGTAAAAAGAACAAAAACATATGTATTAGTGGTGTTTGGTATATTGAAGTAAGGTAAGGTCTGAAAACCCATTTCCTGGGCATCTTCCCATGAAGGAACATGGTTTCTCACCAACTCAATGAGTGGTGCTACAAGTATAGAAAAATATGGGACAAACCTTTTGTAAAAGTTTGTTAAGTCATGGAAGCCCCAAATTTTTCTTATACTTGGTGTAGTGGGCCACTCAGGAATGACCTTTATTCTCTTAGGGTTCATGGGAACCCCTTGATCACTATTTGAAAAATTAAGAAAAGTAACGCAATAAAACATACCTTTTTCTGTATTTTCATATTGATTATTCCTACCAAAAAGTATGACAAACCTAAGGTGTCCCATATGAGTACCTAAGTTTGTATTGAAACTAAAAATAAGAACAAACATACCTAATGGGTCCCTATGTACACACACCATGAAGATGTTAGGTGTACGAGTGATTTTACAAAAGAGGGTTGCACCACTCAAAACATTCATCATACCACCTATTTTAGGGACTTGGTGCGTAATAATACCTATTTTGGGCACCAACAAAGCACAAGGATTTAAGCTCTTGCGAACCAAACCCTCATCCAACAACTTCTTTACTTGAGGAATAAACTCAAGCCCAAGAGGTGTGGCAATGCTAGCAAGTGCCTTTTTACAAAAGAGAAAACGTGGAGATTGTCTAAGAGGGAAAGTTTCTTTAATGTTTGTCTTTATTGTAAGATGAGTTTCCTTCTTAGCTAAACTCTTGGAGGAGACACTTACCTCCTTACACTTCTCTTTAACCACTAATGGTTGTCCTTATTCTTGGGGGTAGATTTCTTCACTAGATTCTTCCCCTTTTGCTTTTTCACTTTCACTAGAGGAAGGTGAAGTAGTAGCCTCATCTTGGCTACTATAAATGTCTTGGCCCCTCATAATCATGGTTTTTGTGGTGGGGCATTGAGAAGTAATGTGTCCTCTTCCAAGACATTTAAAGCACTTTATAGAGCTTGTTTTCTCTTGCATACTAGCCTTAGGGGCTTGCTTTTCTATTGTCTTTCCCTTATCATCTTTGGGCTTAGAAGGTGTCACCCCTAAGATGCCTTGACCTTGGTCTTTCTTTGGATAAGAGTGAGAGCCATAAGATTTTGAAGTAGACTTCTTTTTAAGTTGTTGCTCTACCCTTATTTCCCAATCTAAGTTAGCCTCTTCATTGTCCTTCCCATGTAAGTATGAGAGTTTAATGTTAGCCTCTTGAGGCTGTCTTTCCCTTTCTCTTCTATGGGAGTGAGGTCTAAGATGTGACCTATGCCTTCCTTCGTAATAGTCACGAAGTTCTTCACTTAGGCTTTTGCAAGAGTTATGACTACTATAGGAGGCATGTTTTTCTCTTTTCATTTCTTTCATTATTTTTCTTCTTTCTTCCTCTCTTATTTTCTTTCTTTCATCTTGACTTATTTCTTCCACTCTTTTTTTTCCTTTTTCTTTTCTCTCTTGTTTTTCTTTCCATAACTTGAGGGAACTCAACTCATCTAAGATTCTAGATAAAGGGTCTTTATGACTAGTACCCTTGCCATTAACACTAGATGAATGATGACTCATGTTGGTTCCTAAGTTGTGGTTCTTTCTTGTTGGAGGTTTGAAAACAAAAGGTAAAAGAAACTATGGTTGAAACTAACCAAATAAACACTAAAAGAGGTGTGAAAGATAAGGTAAAAAACTAATTGGTAAAAGGAAAGCTATCTAGGCGGTTTGACAATGGAAGGTAAAGGAAATAAGCTATGAAAGTAAGCAAGAAATGTAAACTAGGCAAATCCTAAGAGTGTTTGGATGACCACATTCAAGGTTCCCAACAAAACACTCACTATCCTAAGGAAAATTGCCTAAAATTATTACACGCAAATGGAAGTTTGGTAACCTATTGAAGGCTCCCAACACACTTCCAATGAAAGGCCTTTTTGTTACAAAACTTGAAAGCAATGAAGGTAAGTAAATTGCAAATTACAAAATTACAAAACGGTCCTCAATTTTGGTGGTTGTTCTCTCTTTGGTGATTCACTCAATTTGGAGTGCTTCTTAGTCCAATAGCTCTTAAGGTGGTTGGCCCCTTGCTTCTGGACTCAAATTCTTCAAGGGATGGCACCAATCCTCCTTCAAATTCCCTATATGGCAACCCACAAACAAGGAAACAAAGAGACAAGAAATAACCAAAGACCAAAGAAAATGAAATGAAAGCTAAACCAATGGAGTTTTAACAAGACAATTTTTCAAGGATTATTCAACAATTAAAGCAATGAAAAGGACATAGAAGCAAGCTAGGACTCAAAGAGAAACTTAGAATGGCTGTAGAGTAGAGTAAAAAAAACTGAAAAAAAAGACTCAACAAACCTCTAGCTTTGGCACTTGTCTTCTCACTAATTTTCAATTGAAATTTCCAATTATAGAATAAATTTTGAGCCAAAACAACAAGCAGACTTCCTTTTCACCTTTTTTTTTCTGGATACTGATTTTCCTGCCAACTTGTATGATTTTTCGTATTTTTCCCTTTTATCCAAATCACTTTTTTCTTTTTTTCTATATTTTTTCCAGATGTCTAGAAAATTCAGTAAATATTTCAGCTCAAAATTCGAAGTAACCAATTCTCAGTAATTTTTACAAGTTTGTATGTCCAAGCTGCCAGCACCAGCGATTTTGTTTTTTAAGCATGGTATATTGATTGCCTTGGGCTTACTTTCAACCTTCCTATGTATGTTGAACTCACTAGGATTGTTTACCACAGTTTTAGGAGTTCAATATTCACTTAGGATCAACATTTCAGCCAGCAATTCAATCACCAAAACTCAAATTCACAATAGACACAATCATAAGGAAACCTAAAAGTTCAAGAAAAGGTTCACAATCAAAGACTCTCTAAGAATTTTGCATGAACATGTTAAGCACTAATTAACATGAAAGATTTGACTCAAATCAAATAGTAGGCTAAAAGAATTTCATACACTCATGAACAAATGAGTTAGACAAAGAAACAAGAAAATAAAATTCAGCACAACATAAGAAATCTTATGTGACAAGTTTCATGACTAGACATGACTTCTATGACAAAACTACAATAGGTGAACAAGTCACTCTAGATTTTTGAGGTTTTCTTCTACTTTAATATTTTTGTAAGAATTTTATGGTTTAGGTTTCGGCCACAAAAAATAACAAGACAAAACTCAAAGGAACCTAAACTCAACACAATTCATGGTTCAAGAACAAGAACAAGAAATTTGAACCATAGAAAATCAAATCTAGTTTCTATAGCAAGTTTAATCGGTGGAAACTTCTAAAGAATCATGTTAACAACATTTAGAACAAGACATGTGAGGAGATACATGGAGAAAAATGAAGAAACAACAATGGAAGAGAAGGTAAAGAGAAAAAATTAATGGAGGTTTAAGGAGCACCTACTTGAAGCTCTTGTGCTCTGATTACCACTTGATGGAAGCTTGCTTGTGGGGCTTCTATGGAGGCTGGATCTTTGAGCTTCAATGAGGTCCTTTAATGGTGACTTTCCACCATGGAGATGCAGCGGAAGACAAAGGAGAAGAGGTGAGAGGAGGCGTCATCCACTAGGGAATAAGCCATAGGAGAAGGAGCTTCACCACCAAGATGAGCCTTGGATAAGAAGCTTGGAGAGGATGCTTCAATGGAGAAAAAGAAAGAGGGAGAGAAAGAGAGAGGGGGGAGCACGAAATTGAAGGAAGAAAAAGGGAGAGAAGTTGAACTTTGAGTTGTGTCTCACAAGACTCTCATTCATCAAAGTGACAACAAGTGTTACACATGCTTCTATTTATAGACTAGGTAGCTTCCTTGAGAAGCTTTCTTGAGAAAGCTTCCTTGAGAAGCTTTCTTGAGAAAACTTCCTTGAGAAGCTTCTTTGAGAAAACTTCCTTGAGAAGCTAGAGCTTAGCTACACACACCCCTCTCATAACTAAGCTCACCTCCTTGAGAAGCTTCCTTAAGAAGATTCCTAAAGAAGCTAGAGCTTAGCTACACATACCTCTCTAATAGCTAAGCTCACCTCCTTGAGATGAAAAGCTAGAACTTAGCTACACACCCCCTATAATAGCTAAGCTCACCATCATGACAAAAAAACATGAAAATACAAAAAAAGTCCTTACTACAAAGACTACTCAAAATGCCCCGAAATACAAGGCTAAAACCCTATACTACTAGAATGACCAAAATACAAGGCCCAAACGAAGGAAAAATCTATTCTAATATTTACAAAGATAAGCGGGCTCATACTTAGCCCATGGGCTCGAAATCTAACCTAAGGCTCATGAGAACCCTAGGGCCTACCCTTGGATCTCTAGCCCAATCTACTTGGAGTCTTCTACCCAATGCCCTTACGGGATAGGATTGCATCACCTCAGCTCATCCAAAAAAAGGTTAGAGCGTTGCATACGACACATGGCCGACCAATAGGTGACCAAGTCCAAAGCCAAAGGTAAGCAAAGTACTAGGTCTGTGGCCGACAAGTCATCAGGCGTCCAGCTCAAGACGTTAAAGAAGCGCTACTAGGAGGCAACCTAGTACCTTTTGAATCTATGCTTGTTATTTGATCACTTTTTGTAGCAGGACACGCCTAGTTGCTCATGATCCTAGGAATTTAAATAAAACAAGCACAAGCTCGGAAGGTAGTCATACCTCACAATATATATATATATATATATATATATATATATATATATATATATATATATATATATATATATATATATGTTTAGGTAGCAAGATACCTTAGATATGCATGTATGTAGCAAAAAGACCTCACAAAAATATACACATGTTTAGGTAGCAAAATACCTCATGAAAAAAAAGGGGAAAAAACAAAAACAAACAAGAAAAAGAAATAAACAAATGATAAAAAAGAAAAAAGAAAATAATAAGAATAAAAAGTTGTCTAACTAAAAAACAACATGCTCGTGAAAAGAGATAATTTCCAACTTTTATTTGAAGAAAAAATTCACTGATCATAACCAGCTTTTGAAAAAAAATGTGTATACACCTGAAGGGTGAATGATGCGAAAGTTTTTCCGAACACCAAAAATAGACTCGGATGAATGCACAAATTGATAAAGGAACGTATTTTGGAAACACTGGGTTGACTAAAGTAGAGAGAATGAATTATGAGCCCTAGCATCACATGAACAAAAAAAAAAATTTCGACACTTGAGTGTCCACATAGGTGCATGCACGACTAGTTTTGCATAAAATTTCCAAATCATCATTGTTGCATTTGTGTCATGGAAATAATGTGGGACATCCCCTTTTATCCCTAAACCAGACCAACACCCTGACATATATCATGTCCATCCGTTCTACAAGCCTTGAGCCAAAGTCCCAACTCACCATAAACTTTGCCCTCAAAAGAAAACAAAAAAAAAAGGGGAGGAGAAAAAGAAAAAAAGGGGAAAAGGAGAAAATTCCCGATCAAAAGAATCAGAAGAAAGCAGAAAAGGGAAAGAAAATTCCCGATCAAAAGAATCGGAAGAAAGCAAAAAAAAGGGAAGAAAATTCCCAATCAAAGATCAGAAGAAAACAGAAGAAATATACAGAAAGGTCTTTGGACCAGACGACATCTAAACAAATACAGAGTTATCACCAAAGTAAATATGAAAAGAAAGGAGACCACGACCTAAAGTGGTCCTCTACCTTTGATTACCAACCAAAATCCTGTGCGTCGGTCACTTGTTCGCCTCGCGCTAAACAAAAACAGAAAAGAAAAATGCCAAAAACACTCAAAGCCAAATTTCCCACCAAGAAAAACCCCATTCCCAAGAAAAAGTCCTACTGATCATTGATCACGCATGTAATCTTTGATTTGATAGGAAATGATTTGCAAAATCAAGTCATGACATACCTATGGTTCAAAATTAGGATGAAACACTTACCTGTGTGAGATTGATACACTTTGAGTCATTTTCTTCTATTTTTGCTGAACTCGGTGTTTCCTCTAAATGGTCATTTAGAAATGAAAAGCTAACATCCAAAATCTCATTTGTGGTTATGAGAAGATTTCATCAGCATACTCCCCTTCCCCGGTAGACACATTGTTTTTCATCCGAAAAGCATATGTTGCTCTGATTAGTTGGAAGTTTTCTCTCTTTACTAAAGCATGTTCGCATTTTAGTGAAGAAAACACCGAGACTATTTTTAGTCTCACAAGTTATCCAGAACTACGTAGGTCTGAGTTCCTCATTGAGGATACGTAGGAGCAAGAGCCTCGCTTTTGTCGGCCGCCCCCACAATTTCTATCATACTGACACTGGAGTCACGTGACATGTGGAGATACCCGAGTGGTTATCCATTTAAACTTTCTTTTTCTATCTCTAAGACTCAAAGCATGATAGACTGCAGAGACTAACGTCGTCTTCTGCACCCGTTGTCAATCGCGGCCAACAAGCCCGTTGACACGCGGAGATTTATGTCATCTTCCGCGCAGACAATTTCTGTCATACTGACACTGGAGTCACATGACATGCGGAGATACCCAAGTGGTTATCCGTAAAAACTTTCTTTTGCTATCTCTAAGACTCAAAGCATGATAGCACGCAGAGACTAACGTCGTCTTCTGCACCCTTTGTCAATCGCAGCCAACAAGCCCGTTGACACGCGGAGATTTATGTCATCTTCCGCACAAACAAATTCAGTCATACTGACACTGGAGTCACGTGACATACGGAGATACCCGAGTGGTTATCCGTAAAAACTTTCTTTTGCTATCTCTAAGACTCGAAGCATGATAGCAAGCTGAGTGGGTAAACACGTAGATACAGATTCTACGCCCTTTATCATTCAAACACAACAACCTGAGTGGGTAAACGCGCAGATACAGATTTTGCGCCCTTTATCATTCAGGAACAACAAGCTGAGTAGGTAAATGCGTAGAGACAGATTCTGCGCCCTTTATCATTTAGGAACAACAAGTTGAGTGGGTAAACGCGCAGAGACAGATTCTGCACCCTCTATCATTCAGGAACAACAAGCTGAGTGGGTAAACGCGCTTAGATAGATTTTGTGCCCTTTATCATTCAGGAGCAGCGAGGCGGGTGATAAACGCGTAGAGACAAATTCTGCTCCCTTTGTCATTCAGATTTCGCAAGTTGGGTGATAAACGCGCAGAGATAAGTCTGTGCCCTTTGTCATTCAAAAACAGTAAGTCGAGAGGTGGGCGGAGACAAATTATGGTCATTCCGCACACCTTTTCGCCATCCAGAGGCGATCGTGTCCGGTGGTATGCAGAGACAAATTATGGTCATTATGTATCTCGTCGCCCCAGCTCGATCGTTTCCAACAAAATGCAGAGACAAATTATGGTGATTCTACGTCTTATATCAACTGAGAGGAACAAATTCGATAGTATCAGGATGATGTGTCGGTACTGATCATTTTCAAATTTTTGCAGGTTCCGCTGGCAGGGAGGTTCACTGGCTGAATGGTGTTTCGCTCGAACGAAATTAGTGTCTTATCTTTACTTCCCTTTTATCTCTAATAAAAGACAAGTAAAGAGGGGCAACTGTCATACCCTAATTTCGTCCGGGGACCATCCGTTGTTAGGATGCAACTCTCGTTTGACCACTTTGAGGTACTTGGCACCCATCGTTTGGTAATTCGTGAAGTTCCATGATATGCCGGAAGTCAAAAGAAAGCATTGTAGCACAATCCGTGAAGTTCCGTGACATTCCAGAAATTAAAAGGAAGTGTTAGTGCGCAATTCGTAAAGTTTTGTAACGTTTCAGAAGGCAAAAAAGGGATGATTATGTAATCCGTAAGGTTTCGTAACATTATGGAAAGAAAACAAGCATCGTTACGAAATTCGTAAAGTTTCATAACGTTACGGAAAAAGAATCACGAAAAAAGAGCAAAGGGGTGTATTTAGTAAAAATGGCGGTGCAAATAGCAACCAGGCCCACTTGGGCCTTCCAGAAAATTCCTCCAGAAGGCGGTTGCTTTTGGAGGAAGCAACCTAGCTCGCCTGGGCGAGCTGGGTGGCAAGCATCTCCCCCATTTTCCTATAAATAGGGGGAGAAGTGAAGAGAAAAAATGTTCAGCCCTCCTGGTAATTCGAGAATCACTTGAAATTAGTGAAAAAAAATTGGTTCTGTGAAGAAAATCAAAGCCGAGGCGCTTCCGTAACGTTTCCGTGGGTGATTTCGCGAAGATTTTCAACCGTTCTTCATCGTTCTTCGGTCTTCAACCGGTAAGTTCCCGAAATCAAACTTTTCAATTCATTCTATGTACCCTTAGTGGTCCTCATTTGTTTCACGTGCTTTTATTTTCATTTCATTTACTTTCCGTACCCCCTTTTGACGTGCTTTAGTCATTTACTTAAGTCATTTTCTCGCCTAATCAAAAATAAAATAAATTTCCACCGATCATTTGAATTGTAACATCCGTTAATTTTTGTTAAAATGAAATTCGACCGTTCGGTCATGCCGTAACCACGTTGGAAACCAAAAAGAGGTAAAATAATATTAGAATAATCAAAAATATCTTTTAGTAAAATAAAACAAAAAAAAAATCAATCGGACGTTTCTCTTTGGGATTTTTCTTTCTTAATCGAATCGACTAATAACCAAAGTGAAACTAAGGCTAAAATCAATTCATAAACCAAACTTTTGTCATCGCCTAAAAAGCCATTTTCAAAGGTCCAACGCCTAGAAATGGTCTTTTCCGCTTTTATTGGTTATGTGTAGATTTCTAAAAGCCTAAAATCAACATGTAACTTTATTACCTCTTTCAAAAAAAAAAAGAGATCATTAATGGTCCAATGCCTTAATGTCTTTTCTCTTTTCAAAAGAATCGAAAGATTGTTTAATGGTCCAACGCCTTAAATGACCTTTCATTCAATAAAAACATATCTTGCAAAAAAAGGATAAAAAATAACTTAACCAAAACGCTTTGTTCACAAAAGAACTACGTAGGTCTGATTTTCTCATCACACTTGAGGAATACGTAGGAGCAAAGGGAAACACCCTTGTCGACCACAAAAAGATAAAAACATAAAAAGGCATAAAAAACACATAAGAACGTAAAAAGGGAAAAGAATATAAATTGAAGTCATGTTTGCATATTCGATTAAAGGTTGTCGTCCCTTGTGACGGACGTGCGGGGTGCTAATACCTTCCCCGTGCATAAATACAACTCCCGAACCTTTCACTTAAAGTTTGTAGACCACGTCTTTTCCGGTTTTTCTGACATTTTCCTCAAATAAACATTGGTGGTGACTTCGCGCGTTTTCCTTTCTTGGGAGACGCACCCGCGAGTCATGCGTCGCCCTCCCGCCGAAGGGTAGGTTGCGACAGTTGGCGACTCCGCTGGGGACTATTTTTTGAGAGTTAGGTCATTTAATCTTGTGCAATGTTTTATCATGACATCCTCATTTGTTGGTTTCCCTTTATTTTTCTTGTGTTCTTGTATATATAACTCTTTGATGCTTTTAGTGCGTTTTAAAATGTATGCATGAGGTAAATATTTATTCATTTGATGCACACAAACACCAAACACTGAATTCAAAGAACTAACCATCTGAGAATTCTGTGTAAGAAGCGGGTAGCTTCTTGGTTGTAATAGTGAACACAAGGGAGGGTACATCTTGTGTGGTTCGCTTCAAGTAGAGGGTACATCAACTTGGTTGTTCAAAGAGAACAAGGGAGGGTACATCCCTTGTGGATCTTTGCTTGTAAAGGATTTTACAAGGTTATTGGAAATCTCAAGAACCGTGGGTTGCTTGGGGACTGGACGTAGGCACAGGTTGTGGCCGAACCAGTATAAATCTTGTGTTTGCTTTCTTCTTCCCTACACTCTTTACTTTTCTGCTGTGCACTTTTTATTTTCTCTTTACTTTTGTCTAAGTTATTGTTTCTGTTCTTTACTTTCTCATAACTTAGTAGTAAAGCCTAATTGAATCTAGTAATATTAAGAAGGATAAATTTTAATTAGTCAAGACACATTAATAATTAATTCAACCCCCCCCCTTCTTAATTATTCCGAGGCCACTTGATCCAACACTTCTTCATCACCTTCTGCTTCCTCAACAATTTCTTCAAGTTCAACTAAATCATCAACCAGTTCCAGCGCCGGTTCATCAGCCAGCTGTTGTTTAAATCCCTCCACCTTCTAATCAGCTCTACTTTCCTCCGCTTGAATCACCATTTTGCTTCTAGTCATCACAGCTTTGCACTCTTATTTAGGATTTTTCTTTGTGTTTGCTATAAAGTTGTTGGATGATCTTTCAGCTAACTGCTTTGCAAGCTGGCCCACTTGGACTTCCAGATTCTTAATTGCAGACTCGGTGCTCTTTTGGATAGACATTGACACTTGCATGAATTGAGCTAGAGTCTCTTCCAGCTTCGCGGTTCAGTCATAGAGACTTGGCATCTGCTGTTGTGGCCTTGTAGATGAACCACCCTGATCTCTGTTGAATTGGTTACTAGGGTGATTTTGCCACTGTCTTTGTTGTTGATACTACTAGTTGTTCTGAAATCCTGGAAATCCACTTGTATTGAGATTGCCTCTAGGCTTATACCCCATATAATTAACCTCATGTGTAATTTGCTCTTCATTAGGGATATAACATCCAGATTCATGAGCTCTACCACAAATTGTACATCCTGCAACCTGCAAAATAGAAGAATGTGAAGTTTGTGCATAATGAAGCTGAGTTGGCAACTTACTAAGTGTTTCTGTTAATGTTTCTAGTTGCTAGGATAGCAACTTGTTTTGTGCCAACAGAGTGTCCTGTGAGGTTAGCTCCAATAAGCTCTTCTTGGTAGGAATGTGGGCTCAGTCTCTCAGAATGGCAATGTCACTAGCATCCATGCTTTCAATTAAGTCTATTGCTTCACCAGGGGTCTTCATTTTGATCTTACCCCCAGCTGAAGCATCCAAGAGCTGCTAAGATTGTGGTCTCAACCCATCTATGAAGATGTTGAGTTGTATTGGTTTTGAAAAACTGTGAGTGAGAGTCTTCCGCAATAAACCTCTGAATCTTTCAAGTGTCTCAATCAAGGATTCATCTGGAAACTGGTGGAAAGAAGAGATGGCAGCTTTGCCTTCTACAGTCTTCGATTCAGGGAAGTACTTCATTAAGAACTTTTCATTATATGACTTCAGATTGTTTCCTTTAAAAGAATGAAGTCATCTCTTAGCTTCTCTAGATAAAGAAAATGAAAACAGACTCAACCTAATTGCATCCACAGGCACACCCGCCAACCTCATTGTATTGCATATCTCTATATAGGTGGCCAAGTGAGCATAAGGGTCTTCATTGGGTAGACCATGAAATAGATTATTATTTTAAAAAATTATATTTTTTATTGATGTAAATATGTTTTGATTTTAATATGCATAAATAATTATTAATATTATTTATTAAATTTTTTATTTTATAGAAAAATATAAAATTTGTAATTTAGTTATAATATTATTTATTTAAATTATTTATTTCAATGAATTTTTTTTTCCAGAAAATCATTTTCAGAAACATATGTTAACTAACCCCTCTACGTGTAGCCTCCTTTCATATTTTACATTTTATTTATTATATGAAAATGAAAAAAAGGATAAGTTATACTTTGGTAAATCCTTAATGAGCCAAAATCATTCTAATCATGCGGTGACATTGTTTAGACTTTGGATTAATTAGGGAAATGGATAAATTTAAAAAAATGATCATAAACGGTATTTTTTTAAAATTACAAAAATAGATAAGTTATACTTTGGTATACAATTTCATAATAAAGAAATCATATATCTAAATACGATTTTGCTTTTTATTTGCTTAAAACATTTTTCTTCTTCTAAAAACTGAAATAGTATGTTAAATTATGATTTTAGTTTTTTTTTCCTTTTTTCTAATGAAATATATATTAAAATATGATTTTTAAATAACTATAAAAACATTAAAATTATATTTTAACATTAGATTTTAACTTTTAATAATAAAAAAATTAAAAAACTGAGATGGATCATATATACATTTATAACTTTAGTGTAATAAATTTACGAAAATAAAATATATCACCGCATTGAAAAAATAAGTCTGACCAACGTCACCGCATAGAAAAAAAGATAAGTGGGTTCACCGCATTGCCTTTTCATCTACAACCATTCTAACCAAAATCGAATGTTTCTTGCGATTTCACCGCATTGCCTTTTCTTTTTAATTAGATCTCTCTAACTGAAATTTAGATCTCTTTTCATTTTCTCATCCTTAGTCCATTAGTGTATATAAAGTTTAAAATTTTTTACCTATAAATATATAGTGCAGGTAAAATTCCAATAAACAAATATATATTAAAATAATTATTTTAAAAAAGTTCATCAAAATTCAACAACATAAGTTAGTATGACTTTTTTCTCATATTAAAATAATTGTTCTAACATATTAAAATAATTATTTCCAAAAATATCACAAAAATAACAATGAAAGAAAAAAATAGTTTGACTCTCAAAGATATTATCAACTCTTTATTCGAAAAAAAAAAAAAAAAAAAAGAGGAAGAAGTGGGCAATGTGGACAAAACGAACGGCAATGATGCAGATGTTATGTTTCGGACAGTAAAGTGAGTTTTTCTTTGTTGCCTCTTCCCTCTCCCATTTCTCTTTCTTGGCCAACTGTTCCTCCTTCCATTCCAACACACACAGCAACAACAACAACAAAACTAAGTGTTGGTGTGGTGATTGTCCTTTCTATTCTGCATGTGCGACCTCTCTCAACTAGTGTTCACTACACCCACAACACAAGATCGCTTTATTTTCAGTGCACACTCCATGCTTCTCTTGCTTTATTTTCTTTCTAAAGTACTCCCGTGTGAGGGTTAGGTTATTTTGCATTTCTTTCTAAACTCCTATGTATGTAAGAGTAGATATTGGTCATTAATGTTTCATCCAACTAGTGTACTTCGTTTAAGTATCTGTTGATTTTCTGTTTGTGTGATTTCGTGTTTATTGTTCAAATTGTTCAAAATGCTTAGGGAAATGGGATTTTGTGTTTATTGCTCAAGTTTGACTGACAGCTAAGTCTTTGGAAGCAATATTTGGCTGAGCTTACTGACTGACAGAGGTTAAAGGTGATGAACAAATGCTTAGGGAAATGGGGTCCACGGGTTCAAATCATTTTCTTCTCTCTGCAACTTCTATGCCTTCTTGCGTCTTGTATTGCGTCTTGTATTGGCTGTTCAATGAGTATCGTAGGTTGAATTTAGGTCATTTGGAACGTGATGTTTAACAGTACAAATAAAACAATGAACTTTTCATTGAATGTAGGGTCAATTTTGCTTGTAACTAACCCATAGCTAGTTGGCAGAAAACTCCTCGATGTTCATAGATTTACTTGAAGTGCATCTTCATTGAAGTTATTGAATTATGGTGTGCCAGTTGTCAGATGAAAATAAGAGGGAAAGGGTTGAGGGATTGGGGACTGATAATATGTATCAAGGTTCAAGACATGATGCATACAGTTGATTAGGTTTTAGACATAAGAAAGAAAATAAGAAAAACCAATTGATTTTATTAAGTAATAAAATATTTTGTAATGAATAAACAATAATTAACATCATTCAAACCACATTTTTTTTTTTGGTTTCTTTATCCCTTTCTTGTTCCTATCAAAGAATTTTCTATCTGCCTAGCATTTCTTACCTATCATTGTACCACTTTGATTTAAAAAGTTAAGGAGCTGATTAAAGTGATAATCTTGACGGCCACGTAAAAGACTCAAGCAAATCTTTCATTGAAATCTACGTACCTTATTTTAAAATAATTAACTCTCAAACTACATTATATTAAGACATTTTGATTTTTAGTGGGATCATATATAATTATGTAGAAGAGCATAGAAGTTCTTTTAGAGTAGGAATTAAAGCGCCACAAGCTAGACAGAGTATGCGGCTCATTAAGACATTTTTCTTCGATCTCTTTTTGATACATTTTTCTTCGTAAATAGCGCTTGGTTTACTTTTATTTATTTATATAACATATAATTGCTTTCTTTTTTTTTCTGTTTTGATCTCTATTTTTTTATGTTAATCCCTAACGCCGGGATTCTACATGTATAACAAAAATTAAAATATAAATTTGATGGTCTAAATAATAGAGAATTAAAATGAAGCAAAAATCAATATTATAGAAAGAATCTATTAAAAAAATTTACATTTTGAATTTGTAGAGATTAATTAAAACAACAATATTAGAAATTAAAATAAAACAAAAAAAATTATTAAAGTAGGCACATAGTTCCTTAACTTTATTGTAGGTTACAATTTGGTCCCTATTTATTAAAAAATGTCAAATCATCCCTTAAAAATATAAAAGGATCCCTTAATTAATTATTTTGTAACAAATTGATCTTTTTCAAAAAAAAAAAAACTTGTCATTTTCACTTTTGAAACATGAGTCAACATGAAATATATTTAATTGTTTCACTTACAAAAAAATCTATGAAATATATTTAATTGTTTCCCTCAAAGAATTGGTAAGCTTGTCATTTGAATCACTTATGAATGCAGATGAGGAAAACATTTTAACAGTAGGATTGGGATTAATTAGGCTACAAGGCCATTAGAAAATAGTAGAAAATATATACCAGGCAAACGTTTTCATATATCTTTTCATTTAAGTCATATTATATTATTCAATTAATGTAGTTAATTGTTTGAGCATGCTTTTCCAAAAAAAAATAGTGTAACAAAGCAAACTAATGCATTTTTTTCTTAGCTTGGACATGTTGATTTGGATTCTAGCACGTGATATTAACTTGGCTTCAAATAGGAATTATGAAAGTGGATATATATTCTTTATTAAGGTTAATATATTGGATAAAATGACAAATAGACTTGATATGATTCTTAATGAATTAAGGCTAATATTCCCGATGGAATTCACAAACATCAGTGGTCTTTATTCATTGATTATCATCTAGGTTTTTGCATCGTGATCACCACATTCGCTTCTGCACACTGCTCTGGTCATTATCACAGGTACCAAATTTTTCATAAACTTTTTATGCTTAATTTTGTTATGATTGTTTTTGTATGTTATTAATGAATTTTGCTTTAATTAGATACAAGTTTTGTTCATAAAGAGTGAACCTTAGATTCTCGTTTGAGATTGAATACAATGATTCCTGTGGACAGTTTGCATTAATCATTGTATTGAATCTTGAATTGTCCGTTTGGACAGTTTGGGGAGACTCATATTTTTATGGTAGATCCATGCTTTAAGGTTAACATTATTTTGTTTAATTTGATGAAATTCCGGTATAATGCATTTCTAGTTGTTCTCTGAGTACATACTTGATTATCGGGGAATTAATGTCACTGATTTCATGTCGTGTACTTAGAGACCAATGCGAAAAACTACCGAAATTTCATCAAATTTAATAAAATAAGATTAACCTTGACGCATGAATATACCATAAAAAAGTGTCTTCCTGAATGGGATAGGACCATACCTTAAATGAAAAAGTGAGATTTCATGCATTGAATGAGTTCCGAAATGAGACTTTTCATTTGCATGCAATGCTTTTTTGTACCATTAATGATTTTCCAGCATATGGGAATTTGAGCGGTTACCGTGTTAAGGGCCATCAGGCATGCCCCATTTGTGAAGAAGACACAAGCTACATACAACTGAAACATGGTAGAAAAATGGTGTACACTAGGCATTGGCATTTTCTAAAACCTCATCACCCTTACCGGCGATTGAAAAAAGCATTTAATAGAAGTCAAGAGCATGAAAATGCACTGGTACCGTTGACTGGTGAGCAAGTGTTCCAGCGGGTTCAACACCTGAATACAATATATGGAAAGATCCAAAATAAGGACAAAAGTAAGACTTGCATATGGAAGAAAAGGTCGATTTTGTTTGATCTTCCATACTGGGCTGATCTAGATGTTAGACATTGTATTGATATTATGCATGTGGAGAAAAATGTATGTGATGGTGTCATTGGGACGCTCCTTAACATTCAAGGCAAGACGAAAGATGGTTTGAATACTCGTCAAGATCTAGCTGAGATGGGTATACGAGAGTCGTTACATCCAAGGTCTGATGGTAAAAAAATATACTTGCCTCCAACTTTTCATACTTTGTCCAAAAAGGAGAAGATTAGTTTTTATCAGTGCCTACGCCGGGTCAATGTCCCACAAGGATACTCATCAAATATTAAGAGACTTGTGCATTTCAAGGATCTTAAGTTGGTAGGCTTAAAATCTCACGATTGTCACGTCTTGATGCAACAATTGTTATCCGTGGTCATACGAGACATTTTTCCTAACAAAGTCAGGCTTGCCATAACTCGGCTGTGCTTTTTCTTCAATGCCATATGTAGATAAGTCCTTGATCTAGTGAAGTTAGACGAGCTGGAAAACGAGGCTGCTATTATATTGTGTGAGTTGGAGATATATTTTTTGTCTGCTTTCTTTGACATGATGGTTTACTTAATTGTTCATCTGGTCAGAGAAATCAAATGTTGTGGTCCTGTTTATTTGCGGTGGATGTACCTGGTTGAGCGATACATGAAGATCTTAAAAGGGTATACCAAGAATCTACACCGTCCAGAAGCATCTATTGTTGAAAGGTACATTGCAGAAGAAGCCATTGAATTTTGTTCAGAGTACATTGAAAAAGCTAAACCTGTTTGCCTTCCTGAGTCTCGACATGACGAAAGAGTGAGAGGTAAGGGTTCAAGAGGACTGCATGTCATCACTCCAAGTGTAGAAGATTTGCAACAAACTCATTTGTATGTGTTGAATAACATTAATGAAGTTTTGCCATACATAGTTCGTCATGAAGGTTTAGTCAAACAAAGTAATCCAAAAATGTCAAAGAACTGGGTGTTGAAAAAGCATAACAAGACTTTCCTAGATTGGTTTAAAGACACAATCTTAGCTGATGATAATGCTTCTGAAACATTGAGAAAACTAGCAGATGGGCCTAAAATAAATGTTATAACTTTGAAAGGATATGATATAAACAAGTATTCCTTCTATACAAAAGCACAAAACCAACAAAGTACAATGCAAAATAGTGGGGTTACCCTAAGGGCTGAATCTCAACACTTCGCTAGTGTACATGATGACAATCCCCGTGTAGCTTTCATCCCTTACATTATGTTAAATTCACTGTTTGTGTTTTCAAATGTAAGTGGGTTGACAGTAATACCGGTGTGCGGATCGATGATGTAGGATTTACGTTGGTGGATCTTAACAAACTCGCTTACCAGAATGATCCTTTCATCATGACAGAACAAACGAAACAGGTATTTTATGTCGAAGACCCTTGTGATCAAAGGTGGTCAGTGGTTCTACATGGGAAAACAATAGGTGTCAATGTTGAAGATGATGATTCATACATTGATATTTTATGTTAGTCCTTTGTACACACAAATGTCGCCTAATGTCGTTAGAGAAGAAGAAGCTAACAACGTTCATGCTAATCGTAATGATCATGATGAAGGAGAATTAATTAACATCGTCTCATGTAATTTTTTTATTTTGTACTTAATTTTAGTCCATTGAATTACATTGATACGCATTTATTCTTGATAACATCCTAAATTAATGTTTTTTTTTTGTTTACAGCCAAATGCCTACACTGCCCAGCTCTCCTCCACCTCCTCCTCCTACTGGTGCAGCATCACATTCACCGTCAATGTTGAAGCGGACTAGAAAGGCCTCACGCCTAAGATCATTGGCAACTAGACCAGTTGGGGTAGAGAGTGTAACACCCTGATATATATCTATATATTATTAGTAATTATGTTTGATGTTTGATTATATTTGTTGTGTTATTTTTATCCGTAATTATTTTCAAGGAGGTTAATTTAGTTAATAAAGGAGTGTGGGTAAATAAGGATTTAGCTTCTCAAAGAAGCCTCTTGAGAAAACTTCTCAAAGAAGCCACGGGGAAGCTTCTTGAGGAAGCCTCTTCATGAAGCTTTCTCAAGGAAGCTACAGGAGCTGCCTCGGTACAAACGCTTCCCAGCCTCCGTTAACCGTTGGATCTTATCGAAATTTTGTCATCAGCTTCATAACACAATTTTCCACGAACTGACCGTTGGGATCTTCAAGAAAATGTGTGGAGTTTGTGCAACGCTTCCGTGTCCGAGACCCTTTCTCACTTGAGCGTTTTCAGCTTTTGCTTTCGTGTAGCTTAGGAAAAACACCATTTCTTCTTCTTTCTTTCTTCCAAAGTCATTTCTAACGTCCCAAGAACTTTATCCATCACCCACAGCCACCGTTAGCCACCACAAACCGTCGTTGTTCTCCATTGCAACCCCACACTGAGAGGAACCCTTCGACCAACTTTGCTCGCGATTTCGGTAGAGAACGAAACCCTAGTCTGACCTTTCGTTTTCCTTCGAGGTAACCATGATTATATTCTTGTTTCTTGTTAGTTTCAGCTTGTCTTTGTATCTTTTCTGACTTTGGAACCGTCATTACATGTTTTACGTTTCCTTTTAAAAACCCTAGAGAAAGAGACTTTGTAAATGTTATCTTTTCATGAAATGCATGTTATTTTCGTAACCTACGCTGAACCCCGGTAACATTGGCGTGGTTGGAATTTCCAAATGATATCCCTTTGTAAAACCCGAAATGCTCTCAGCTCTTTCATGAAGTAACATGGGTGTTTGACCCAGAGCATTGGTGTTAGCTTTGTTTTCTAAAATCCATATTAAGTCTCCTTCGTTTTGGCATGGTAGAGGCTTGCATGGAATCGACAAGCAAGGACGAAAAGGAATCTTCAAGTGACGCAACGAGGAACCCGCGGGGTAGCTCACGATAGGTGAGGGGAGTTTATTATAAAATTTACCATTTTAACACCATAGTTAGGGTCAGGGAACCTAGCTATGAGGATATCTGTCTGTCCCTATTGCATGTTGATTTTTTCTTTCAAGACAATTATGTTTTTAACTAATAGGATGCGATAAAATTGTTATTGATATGCATGCGGGTTTTTCAGGAGAAATTATGTTTTAACTAACGGTATTGTTGTGTTTGTCTGAATTGTGTTCTTTGAAGATCGTGAGTGTGAATCTCAGACATGAAAGATATATATACATGTGTGCGAAATGCGATTTTTTGTGATGTTGCTATTGAGGATTTTAATTGATATGTGATGATAATGATGATTAGGATGATATTGATTTGAGAGGATGTTGTTAATAAAGACCATGTCAACATGAATTGTTATTATTGATGAATATGTGAATATAAAATGAGGTTGTTGCTGTTGTTGATAACGTCATTGAGACGAGATGATATTTATGTTGAGAATGACATGAAAATGGAATATTGATTGATGTTGGAAATGCATTGGCATGTGCATGTTGTGTATGTTCGTGGGGGGCACTGTGCACTGACCTTCTAGGGTCTTTGGCACTAGCTTTTGGCCACGTTCATACATTAGATGTTGTGTATGATCGTGGGGGGCACTGTGCACTGACCTTCCAGGGTCTTTGGCACTAGCTTTTGGCCACGATCATACATCGTATGGAGTGTATGTCATGGGGGTAGAGTGCACTAACCTTGTCGGATGGCCCAGACGTGGGTAACTAGCATGGTTAGGGAATCTAAGCATTTATGAGGGGATGCTTAGGCGCTTTAATTGGTCCATGGTCTTTGGCACTTACTTTTGGCCGTGATCATAGCTCATACGACACAGGAAATAGAGTAAATGTGGCCAAGTGTACTTTGTACTAGGGGGCTTGTCACCTGGTAGGGAACACCTTTGGGCTCCCATGCTGATCACCTATGGGAGGGGGGCTGTTTCGTGCAAACCCGGGTGGTCTCGTCAAACTCAGCACAGTTCCCTAAGTGAGAGTGTCGTGTGGACACGCTTAGGCTATTTCCTGAGATTTGGTTGTTGTTGGTACGTACCACATGGCATCTGAGTGTTGAGTCAGGTGCATTCATCATTATGTGCAGCCTTGATTGGGTCCATGAATGGATGATGAGTAATTGTTGGATGTGGATGATGAATATTTGTTGGACATGAGTGTTGAATAATGAATGTTGTGTATGCTCATCATGTTTGCCTATGTTCCTTGCTATTTGTGGTTATTTGGTTTCGGTATTGGTTCTTTTTATAATGAACTCACCCTTGCAATTTTGTATCGTGTGGTTGATACCTGTGATGATCACGAACCTTGTTCGTGGGAGTAGAATGACAGTTGCAGGGTGCAGGGAGTAAGATTCTGGTGAGGAGCCACTGAGCCGACGTGATGACGTTGGCGTTATTTTGGGAGAGAGTTGTGTTTTGTAATCAACTGCTACGTAGTTGGTTTTGAAGTTTTATTTTATTGAATTAAAGATGTAAAACTTGGATTTTAATTATACTAATGAACTGATTTAATTTTCGTTTATGTGTATGACGTGTACCGAGTTACTGTTTCTATATTGTTAGTGCTTAGCTCTACTGAGTTTTAAAAGATTGACTAAGATTTTGTTAAAACATAAGCACTTAGACAATGAAGGAAAGCTGGAGTTGCTGCACATGATGTCCAACGTTATGTCAAGGGATAAGATCGGGCTGCACAATGCACAAGGCAAGATAAAATGTCAATGAAGAATTGAAGCTGCAGGATCCACGATGTCGGATACAATGTCCAGGACATCCTGCCCGAAAATACTGGAGTTGCTGCACAAGGCACAAGGCAAGATAAAAGTCAAGTGAAGAAGTGAAGCTGCAGGATCCACGATGTCGGATACGATGTCCAGGACATCTGGCCCGAAAATACTGGACACATAAATCTGTTATATCTTTAACAGATTATTGTGCAGTTAGCAACAGATTTGGTGATCTATCTTTAGGAACGAATTAAAAGATAATTAAAGTTCGAATTACAAACTAGAAGAGTTCGTTTAGGGAATAAAGATTAAAGATAAAAACTAAAAGATCAAACTGTATCTTTTAGATCTTTAAGTGCAGATTTTCAGGAAAATGATAGATTTCATCCAGCACAAGTAGTTGCAGCCCAGAAACGCACACTGCTATAAAAACATGGAGGCTGCACGAGTTCAGTACCAAGTCCGGGATCGAAGAGTTATTTTGTGAGTTTTGGGACTTGAGTGTTTTGTGAGCCACCTTGATGCTACCCTAACATCAAGTGTTGGACCTGAGTGTGTAGAGTTGATCTCTAGTGTGTAGAGTTGATCTCTAGTGTGTAGAGTTGATCTCTTTTGTTCAGAGAGCAATCTCTGGTGTGTCTTTGATTTATTTGTAAACACGGGAGAGTGTTTGAGGGGGAGTGAGAGGGGTTCTCATATCTAAGAGTGGCTCTTAGGTAGAGATTGCACGGGTAGTGGTTAGGTGAGAAGGTTGTAAACAGTGGCTGTTAGATCTTCGAACTAACACTATTTTAGTGGATTTCCTCCCTGGCTTGGTAGCCCCCAGATGTAGGTGATGTTGCACCGAACTGGGTTAACAATTCTCTTGTGTCATTTACTTGTTTAATCTGTTCATACTCTCAGATATAATCTGCATGTTCTGAAGCGTGATGTCGTGACATCCTGTACGACATCTGGCATTGGTATCAGAATTTCATATATAATTATGTATATTCACTTAAGTAATGGCATGTTGTTGGATGAATGCATGGTGTGACAAAATTACTTCAGTTTTCATACGCAAAAATTAAGCGAGTTCTTTTTATAAAAAATTGAAATTAGCGTATATTAGAGTGTGGATATCATAGCGACGAGGTGGGTCATTACATTTAGTGGTATCAGAGTGGGTCGAACCATTCGGCCAGTGAGTTGTGAGTCTGCTATGTTTTTCTGTGCATTCTCTGGTTGTTTTGTTGAATACTTGATGTTGTTTGTTTGCTGATGTTTGATGTTCGTTGTTTGTTATTAGCACTTACTCACTAGTTGTGTTCCTACGAGCTATAGAGATTTGATTGTTGTAGTCATATTGAATTTGCTTTTCTGATGTCTGCTATGCCATGAATTTCAATGTCGGGTCATGAATTATCAGATTGGCCACCTGTATAATTTGTGAAGGGCAAAGGAATGATATGGCAAGCGATCAGAAAATACAAATGATGAAAAGAGAGTGCTAATGTCTCGAGACATCAACTCTCACAAGTAACTGAGTAGGAATTTGTGATGGTTGTGATTGTTGTGTGGTTATTTGTTTGTGTGTATTCCTTCCATGTCTAACTCCCTAGTGTGTATAGGGAGTGATGGCAGGACAGAATGGATGCCCTTCAAGCCTTAGCTCGGGCTATAAGGAATCCAAATAGAGGAGAAGCTGGTGGAGCTGTTGAGTACCAGGGGTTGGACCGCTTCCAATGAAACAACCTTCTTTCTTTTAATGGAGGATACAACCCTGATGGTTCTCAGAACTGGATAAGGGAAATTGAGAAAATTTTCCGAGTTATGGCATGTCCGGAGGGGCAAAAGGTTGCTTTTGGTGCATATACTCTAGCGGAAGAAGCTGAGTATTGGTGGGAGAATACTCGCCGATGCCTAGGTTCTAAAGGTCAAGATGTGACCTAGGATGTTTTCAAGAGAGTGTTTTTGGAGAAATACTTTCCCGAGGATGTTAGGAACAAGAAGGAGATGGAGTTCTTGGAGCTTAGGCAGGGAAGTATGACTGTGGCTGAATATGCAGCCAAGTTTTAGGAGCTGGTGAGATACTTTCCCCATTATCAAGGGAGAGATGGTGAAAGTTCCAAGTGTGTAAAGTTTCTAAATGGCTTACAACCTGAACTGAAGCAAGTTGTGAATTACCAAGGAGTTCGTCAGTTTCCACTTTTGGTTAACATGTGTCGGATTTGGGATGAAAACTCTCGAGACAGGGCGACCTATTATAGGAGTACAGGTCCAATGAGGAACAAAAAGAATGGGCCTCAAGATTGAGGAAAACCATATTCGAATCCTCCTAAGCAATATGGTAACCGCCATGACAATCAGAGAATTTCTGCTAGGGGATTTGCAGGCGGTAGTGGTAGCAAACCCAATACTTTCTCCATTCATATCATTTGTTACATATGTGGTAAACCAGGGCACATCTCCTCCAATTGTCCCGATATGGGCGTAGCATGTTTTAATTGTGGACAAAAGGGACACACTCAAAGAAATTGTACACGACCCAAGAAAGAGCAAAATGGTGGAGGCCCGAGTGACCAAACTAGACATCCAAAGGCCACGGGAAAAGTCTTTACCCTTAATGGTGCTGAAGTTTCGAAATCCAAAGATCTAATCCAAGGTTGATGTTTCATAAATGGGATTCCTTTGCTTGTGTTGTTTGATTCCGGTGCAACCCATTCCTTTATATCCTGTTTGTGTGTAGAAAAACTTAAGCTTTCCGTGTCTTCTCTAAATAAAAATCTAGTAATAGAGACCCCTACTAGTGGTTATGTGTTAACTTCTAATGTGCGTTTGAATTGTTCTGTGGAGATTTCTGGTAGAATATTCTTGATTGATTTGATTTGTTTGCCTTTGAGTCAGATTGATGTTATTCTTGGTATGGACTAGTTATCTTCCAACCATGTCTTGTTGAACTGTTTTGATAAAAGTGTGGTGTTTTATGATTTTAGAGTGAGTAAGGATATGATGTTTATCTCTACCAACCAAGTTATGACATCTTTAAAGGAAGATGCTCAAGTGTACATGATCTTGTCTAGCCCGAATATAGAGACAGACGTTTCTATGTGTGACCTCCCTGTTGTCAGAGAGTTTCCCGAAGTGTTTCCTGAGGATATATCCGGTCTGCCACCTGAGAGAGAGATAGAATTTTCCATAGACTTAGTGCCTGGTACTGGACCCATATCCATAGCTCCTTATAAGATGTCTCCTATAGAGTTAGCTGAGCTTAAGAAACAGTTAGAGGAGTTATTGGATAAGCAGTTTCTTAGGCATAGTGTGTCCCCGTGGGGAGCCCCAGTATTGCTAGTGAAGAAGAAAGATGGAACCATGAGGTTGTGTGTGGATTACCGCCAGTTGAATAAGGTAACGATTACGAATAAGTACCATTTGCGAAGAATAGATGACCTTATGGACCAGCTGGTAGGAGCTTGTGTGTTTAGCAAGATAGACCTTAGGTCGGGTTATCATCAGATCCGAGTGAAGTCTGAGGATATATGAAAGACTGCTTTTAGGACCCGTTACGGTCACTATGAGTATCTGGTCATGCCCTTTGGTGTGACTAATGCTCCAGAGTGTTTATGGACTACATGAATAGAGTTTTTCACCCTTACCTTGATAGTTTTGTGGTATTATTTATAGATGATATTCTGGTATACTCCAAGACCAGAGAGGAGCATGAAGAACATTTGAGGATTGTGTTGCATACCCTTAAGGACCGACAACTCTATGCTAAGTTGTCCAAGTGTGAGTTCTGGTTAGAGAAAGTTAGTTTCCTAGGGAATGTGATATCTCAAGGGGGTATAGCTGTGGATCCCTCTAAGATAGAAGTCATTCTTAAGTAGGAGAGTCCTAAGTCTGTTTTCAAGATTAAGAGTTTTCTAGGTTTAGCAGGATACTACCAGAGATTCATAGAAGGTTTCTCCAAGCTGGCTCTACCTTTGACTAAATTGACTCGTAAGGGTCAAGCTTTTGTGTGGGATAACCAATGTGAGCATTGTTTCCAAACCCTTAAGGAAAGATTGACGACCGCTCCAGTGCTAGTTTTGCCTAACCCGAGAGAACCCTTTGAGGTGTATTGTGATGCATCAAAGATGGGTTTAGGTGGAATGTTGATGCAGAATGGCCAAGTGGTGGCCTATGCTTCTAGACAACTTAAGACTCATGAGAGGAATTATCCCACCCATGATCTAGAGTTGGCTGCTGTAGTTTTTGCCCTTAAAATTTGGAGGCAATATCTGTTTGGCTCTAAGTTTGAGGTGTTTAGTGATCTTAAGAGCCTTAAATATTTGTTTAGTCAGAAGGAGCTGAACATGAGACAAAGGAGATGGTTAGAGTTTCTTAAGGATTATGATTTTGAGCCTAGTTACCATCCTGGTAAAGCCAATATAGTGGTTGATGCTTTGAGTAGGAAATCTCTACATATGTCTGTCTTGATGGTTAGGGAGATGGATCTCTTGGAATAGTTTAGAGACCTTAGTCTTGCTTGTGAGGTTACTCCTAATAGTGTGAGATTAGGAACTTTGAGGATCACTAATGAGTAATTAGGTGATATCAAGAAAGGTCAAAAGATTGATCATTTTCTAAGGACTCAGTTAGAGGCTATACAGTTAGGAAGGGACAATAGTTTCAATGTTGGATCAGATGGAGTTTTGAGACTTCAAGATAGAATTTGTCTTCCCAATGTGCCTGAACTTAGGAAGATGATCTTAGAGGAAGGACATAGGAGTAATTTGAGCATCCATCCTGGTGCTACCAAGATGTATCAGGATTTAAAGACGATGTTTTGGTGGCCTAACATGAAGAGAGAGGTTAGTGAGTTTGTGTATGCATGCCTAGTCTGTCAGAAGGCTAAGATAGAACATCAGAGACCTTCAGGGAAGTTACAACCTTTAGAAATACCCCAGTGGAAGTGGGACAATATTTCCATGGATTTTGTGGTAGGACTACCTAGAACCCCTAAAGGTTTAGATTATGTCTGGGTTATTGTTGATAGATTGACTAAGTCTACTCACTTCATTCCCATCAATATCATATTTTCCTTGGAGAAGTTGACCACCTTGTATATAAGTGAGATTGTCAGGTTACATGGTGTGCTATCTAGCATAGTATCTGATTGAGATCCTAGGTTTACCTCTAGATTTTGGGAGAGCTTGAACAGAGCGTTGGGAACCAAGCTTAGACTAAGTTCAGCCTACCATCCTCAGACTAATGGCCAAACTAAGCAGACCATTCAGTCATTGGAGGACCTTTTAAGAGTGTGTGTCCTAGAACAGAAGGGAAGCTGGGAGAGTTTTCTTCCATTGATAGAGTTCACTTATAACAACAGTTTTTACTCTGCCATTGGCACGGCTCCCTATGAAGCTTTGTATGGTAGAAGGTGTAGGACACCCCTATGTTGGTTAGAACCCGGAGAAGGCCTCACCTTAGGACCGGAAGTGGTACAACAAACCACCGAGAAAGTCAAGTTGATCCAGGAAAGGATGAGGACTGCTCAGAGTAAGTAGAAAAGATATCATGATAAGAGGAGGAAAGATTTGGAATTCGAGGTTGGTGATCATGTATTCTTGAGAGTTACTCCGTGGACTGGGGTTGGTCGAGCATTGAAATTCGGAAAACTCACACCTCGCTTTATTGGTCCTTTCCAAATTCTTAAGAGAGTTGGCCCTGTGGCATACCAAATTGCATTACCCCCGTCTCTTTCTAATCTTCACAATGTCATTCATGTGTCTCAACTCCGTAAGTATATCCATGATACATCTCATGTAATTGAATGGGATGATGTCCAAGTGAAGGAGAATTTGACATATGAAACATTGCCTTTGAGAATCGAGGATAGGCGAACAAAACACCTAAGAGGGAAAGAGATTTCGTTGGTCAAGGTGATCTGGGGAGGTGCATCAGGAGAAGATGCCACATGGGAATTGGAAAGTCAGATGCAAGAAGCTCACCCATCCTTGTTTGAGTAAGGTAAATTTCGAGGATGAAATTTCTAAAAGGGTGGGAGAGTTGTAACACCCTGATATATATCTATATATTATTAGTAATTATGTTTGATGTTTAATTATATTCGTTGTGTTATTTTTATCCGTAATAATTTTCAAGGAAGTTAATTTAGTTAATAAAGGGGTGTGGGTAGATAAGGATCTAGCTTCTCAAAGAAGCCTCTTGAGAAAACTTCTCAAAGAAGCCACGGGGAAGCTTCTTGAGGAAGCCTCTTAATGAAGCTTCTCAAGGAAGCTACATGAGCTGCCTCGGTAAAAATGCTTCCCAGCCTCCGTTAACCATTGGATCTTCTCGAAATTTGGTCTGCAGCTTCACAAGACAATTGTCACGATCTGACCATTGGGATCTTCGAGAAGATGTCAGGAGTGTGCGCGACGCTTCCGTGTCTGAGACCCTTTCTCACTTGAGCGTTTTCAGCTTTGCTTTCATGTAACTTAGGAAAAACACCATTTCTTCTTCTTTCTTTCTTCCAAAGTCATTTCTAACGTCCCAATCACTTTCTCCATCACCCACAGCCACCGTTAGCCACCACAAACCGCCGTTGTTCTCCATTGCAACCCCACACTGAGAGGAACCCTTCGACCGACGCGAAATCTTCCAACTTTGCTTGCGGTTTCGGTAGAGAATGAAACCCTAGTCTGACCTTTCGTTTTCCTTCGAGGTAATCATGGTTCTACGCTTATTTCTTGTTAGTTTCAGCTTGTCTTTGTATCTTTTCTGACTTTGGAACTGCCATTGCATTTTTGACGTTTCCTTTGAAAAACCCTAGAGAAATAGACTTTGTAAACGTTATCTTTTCATGAAATGCATGTTATTTTCGTAACCTACATTGAACCCCGGTAACATTGGCGTGGTTGGAATTTCCAAATGATATCCCTTTGTAAAACCCGTAATGCTCTCAGCTCTTTCATGAAGTAACATGGGTGTTTGACCCAGAGCATTGGTGTTAGCTTTGTTTTCTGAAATCCATATTAAGTCTCCTTCGTTTTGGCATGGTAGAGGCTTGCATGGAATCGATGAGCAAGGACGAAAAGGAATCTTCAAGTGACGCGACGAGGAACCCGCGGGGTAGCTCACGATAGGTGAGGGGAGTTTATTATAAAATTTACCATTTTAACACCATAGTTAGGGTCAAGGAACCTAGCTATGAGGATATTTGTCTGTCCCTATTGCATGCTGATTTTTTCTTTCAAGAAAATTATGTTTTTAACTAATGGGATGCGATAAAATTGTTATTGATATGCATGCTGGTTTTTTAGGAGAAATTATGTTTTAACTAATGATATTGTTGTGTTTGTCTGAATTGTGTTGTTTGAAGATATGTATATATATACATATGTTCGTGATAAAATTGTTATTGATATCATGCTGGTTTTTCAGGAGAAATTATGTTTTGACGAATGGGATGCAATATATATATATATATATATATATATATATATATATATATATGTGTGTGTGTGTGTGTGTGTGTGTGTGTGTGTGTGTGTGTGTGTGTGTGTGTGTGTGTGTGGGTGTGGGTGTGTATGTGTATGTATTGTAATGAATGATATTGTTGTGTTTGTCTGAATTGTGTTGTTTGAAGACCGTGAGTGTGAATCTCAGACATGAAAGATATATATACATGTGTGCGAAATACGATTTGTTGTGATGTTGCTATTGAGGATTTTAATTGATATGTGATGATAATGATGATTAGGATGATATTGATTTGAGATGACATTGTTAATAAAGACCATGTCAACATGAATTGTTATTATTGATGAATATGTGAATATAAAATGAGGTTGTTGCTGTTGTTGATAAGGTCATTGAGACGAGATGATATTTATGTTGAGAATGACATGGAAATGGAATATTGATTGATGTTGGAAATGCATTGGCATGTGCATGTTGTGTATGTTCGTTGGGGGCACTGTGCACTGACCTTCCAGGGTCTTTGGCACTAGCTTTTGGCCACGTTCATACGTTGGATGTTGTGTATGATCGTGGGGGGCACTGTGCACTGACCTTCAAGGGTCTTTGGCACTAGCTTTTGGCCACGATCATATGTCGTATGGAGTGTATGACATGGGGGGTAGAGTGCACTGACCTTGTCAGACGGCCCAGACGTGGGTAACTAGCGTGGTTAGGGAATCTAAGCATTTCTGAGGGGATGCTTAGGCGCTTTAATTGGTCCATGGTCTTTGGCACTTACTTTTGGCCGTGATCATAGCTCATACGACATAGGAAATAGAGTAACTGTGGCCAAGTGTACTTTGTACTAGGGGGCTTGTCACCTGGTTGGGAACACCTTTGGGGCTCCCAGGCTGATCACCTATGGGAGGGGGGCTGTTACGTGCACACCCGGGTGGTCTCGACAAACTCAGCACAGTTCCCTAAGTGAGAGTGTCGTGTGGACACGCTTAGGCTATTTCCTGAGATTTGGTTGTTGTTGGTACGTACCACATTGCATCTGAGTGTTGAGTCAGGTGCATGCATCATTCTGTGCAGTCTTGATTGGGTCCATGAATGGATGATGAGTAATTTTTGGATGTGGATGATGAATATTTGTTGGACATGAGTGTTGAATAACGAATGTTATGTATACTCATCATGTTTGCCTATGTTCCTTGCTATTTGTGGTTATTTGGTTTCAGTATTGGTTCTTTTTATAATGAACTTACCCTTGCAATTTTGTATCGTGTGGTTGATACCAGTGATGATCACGAACCTTGTTCATGGGAGTAGAATGACAGTGTTAGGGTGCAGGGAGTAAGATTCTGGTGAGGAGCTGCCGAGCCGACGTGATGACATTGGCGTTATTTTGGGAGAGTTGTGTTTTATAATCAACTCCTCCGTAGTTGGTTTTGAAGCTTTATTTTATTGAATCAAAGATGCAAAACTTGGATTTTAATTATACTAATGAATAGATTTAATTTTCGTTTATGTGTATGACGTGTACCGAGTTACTGTTTCTATATAATTATGTATATTCACTTAAGTAATGGCGTATTGTTGGATGAATGCATGTTGTGACAAAATTACTTCAGTTTTCATAAGCAAAAATTAAGGGAGTTGTTTTTATAAAAAATTGAAATTAGCATATATTAGAGTGTGGATATCGTAACGACAAGGCGGGTCATTACAGAGAGACCCTTGGTCCATGTGGATCCTGCTACCGGCAAAACGGACGATCCCCACAACAAGAAATTAAGAACATATTTAAGGATCGTCGCTCGTGATAAGGTGGATGTCACATACGACAATTGGAAGCACGTCCTTACTGTTCAGAAGGATTTGATGTGGGAGGATATTCAAGTATCATGTAGTTTTTCATGTTGCATATTGTTTGTTAGCTAAATATTTGAATTTAGTAATAATAAAACCTAATTTACTCTTTGTCGAGCTGAATTTGATATCCCTGAAGCATCTGATGTAAGGACAAAAAAGAAAATACTTCAGACTGTGGAGGAGCGGTGGAGACAGTTTAAGTCTAATTTGACATCAAAATGGGCACTTACAGCCGACAATGACAGTTTCGATGACACTGTATGTGAAAAGTACGACATTAGCAAGGAGAAATGGACCCAATTTTGTCAGAGTCACAGAGACTCTTCACGGGAGGTAACTAATTTGTGATTTTCATTGTTATCAACTTTAAATTCACTGATTATAATACATTGTAATCATGAGTTTCATTAATGTTGCATTTTTGCAAGATGTGCGAAAAAAAGACACAGGCTATCCAGAAGCAAAACAATGCCCCCCATATGTTGTCTCGTGGGGGGTTATGAATATTTAGAAAAGAAGTTGATGGATGAGAAGAGAAAGAAAAAAATGGAGGAAGCTGCTTAATCCAGGAGCATTGACACCATCATTGATCCTCCATCTCCCATCAAACGACACGTGAAGTTGAAGTTGGCCCACACCAGAAAATTGGCCATATGACATCTAAGGCAGCAAAGGAAATTACTGACAAGATTGTAAGTCACTTTCAATTCATAAATGTAATTATTTTTGTTTATTGTGTGATTGAGTAAACCAATAAATGTGTTCTTCACTGGATTCTTTGGAGGTGCAGGCCTCACAGGGTTCCTTTGTCGCCCACTGACGTCATGATGTACTGACTGCTACCATTGGATGAGCAGAACACCCTGGTTGTGTGCGTGCTGTAGGAGCCGGTGTAACCATCAAGCAATACTTTGGATCAGCTTCAAGGACCTCCTGCACGTCTTCCTCCATGGCTCCAGAAGACCTACAGCAGTTGATGCAACAAATCTGGGACCAATTGGAGGACTCAGTCACAGAAAAAGTTACTCGACAACTAATGTTATCATTCAGCCAGATGCAGTCCCAGTTGTAGTCGCAGATGCAATCACAAGGACTCGCACTGCCTCCTGAACCTGAGATTGGTCCTTCAGCAGCTCGTGTTAGTACAAAGGAGAGTTGTGTTGATCCCTTAGGGAACGATCCAGACACGGGTGACTCAAACAAATGCGGGTTGTACATTGAAGAATATCCTCCACGCCTGGTTGCCCTAGGAAGAGTTTATGAGGGATCCATAACAGTTTACAACATTCCTTTGCTGCATGATCAAGTCAAGGTTGGTGTTGAGGAGGTTAGAGATGCAGATGTTCCCATTCCTGTACCCACTAAAGAGGTTAAGGTCATAGGGCAGACACTTAACACCTTTCTTGCTTGGCCTACACATCTTGTCAAGCGTTTATCAGAACAGGTATTTCATTGTCATTAAATGCTTATTTTTTCCATTAAAGTGTTCACTGTGATTAAATTATGTTAATTAACTATGTTGGATAAACAGGGAGTTGTGGGACCAACGAATCCTGCAGATAGGCCGGATCATGAAGTCGATGATCCCCTATATCTGATGACACTGACCATCCCACAGCTTTTTTTGAAGCCATTGCAGGTTATGTGGGATGCTACCTTGTTTGGCTTGTTTAATGAAGACTTCCCCTTGTACATAAAGCATGAAGATCTGTCTGAAATAACACAAGGTGGTTAATGTCTCAGCATCTCTGTTATACAGTTGTGGATTCTATAAGTCAATTCTGATTATTATTAATTACCTAACTTATTATTTTACCTTCATACATAATTTACTTTGTGTTAACAACAATAGGCATATGACTGAAACAAGTATATGAGCGAGGAATGCCAATGTGTATGGATTCCTCAAGCCACAGTCTATCCTGAGATCTGGCCAATCGCAATTTGAATAAGAAAGTTACATTAAGAACTAGATGCAAAATTCAAAACGGGATGTGTACCTAGGAGCTTACTTGAATGGGTAACTTAAACTGAACAAATGAATTTAAATAATGTATAATAGTATAATAACCTATATTGGTCTCCACTGCAGTGCACATTGGCAAATGCTCATCATTTTGCCTAAGAAAAATGTTGTCATCTGGTTTTGTTCATTGCATAATAGGCTAGACAACTACCTCAAAGGCATAATTAACAGGTCAGTGTTGTTTTTCAATACATTTGCATTAGCATTAGTCAGGAACATCAAAATTTTAATTGTACAATAAGCATCCATGTTTGTATTCAATAGTGCTTTGAAAGGACTTGACGATACTCAACAAAGTAAATCCAAGCCTGCTGCTGCTAGGTGGATTGTGTTAGTCAATGAATACAACTAACTTTTACGTAAGAAATCTGTGAAAATTGTATCTAACTCCTCCCATTTATGGTTATTTTGCAGTGTTGTAATTACTTTTTGTTAAATATAGGTAATAAGTACTTAGTACTCCTATTTTGTTTATTTAATAATCATTTCCTTTCAATTTCAGGTTAATTAGGCAAGTTTGTGAAGTGCTGATTTTTAGCTTCTCACTAAGCCAATCTGTCGGCTTAGCGAGCCATCCGCTGAGTGCACCACTCTTGCGGCTAAGCTAGAGGAAGAATCTGGAAGAAGGATGAGCTAGACACACGCTCTAAGCGAGAGTTCATCTTGCTAAATGCACCGCTTGCATGCATTCGCTAATCGAGAAGTCAGGCGCTAAGCCGAAATTCACTTATGCACGCTAAGCGAGCCAGAGTTGCGCTAAGCGTTCAAGCACCAACAAGGCCACCTATTTAACCCTGAAATCAGAAATGTAAGAGGAGTTTGGGAAATTCTCGAAGCTTTTGCATGTTTAGAGATTTCTAGAGAGAGAAAGGTCCAAGTTCCAGAGAGTTTTGAGAGCTTTTGTTGTGCGAAGACTAGCAGAGAACCGAGCTTGAAGAGGAAGCTATCTGGAGAGCATGAGATGAGTCTGTGAGTGATTGTGAGGTTCTAGAGGTGGAGGAGGCATCCCCACTACTTGTATTTCTTCAATCCTTCATTTTTCTCTTCTTTTTGTTGAAAAGGAAGCTTCCTAGATATGAAGAGCTAAATCCTTTGTTGGTTCTTCCTTGTAGGTACTTGATGTAAATACTTGTATATCTATTTAATGATGTTTTATGTGTTCTCTATGCTATCAATGCACCATTTCAGTGTGCTTTTGCCTTGATCACTTAGATGCATGCTTTGTTAGGATCATTCAACAGTGGAAACTGGTCTGATTATTAGAACTTGATAGGACAGGGCTAGTTTATCGTATTATCATAAAGGATCAGGGTATGTTAACCTAGTTGTTTGTATGTTTGTCTTAATGCGGCTTTGGTCGAGTTTAGTCCAACAAGAGGAATCTAAGGATGATGCTTGATCAGGATTAGGCTAGAGTATCATGAGGGATCGGGGTTTAGCATTTCAGGAGATACCATAGAACACATAAGCATTGTTATGTAGAGAATATCCTTATAACATCAGGCACCTAATAGGAAGACCAACATGTTGTCTACTTATCTTTAGACATCATCTCTCATGTGATTTTCCTTTTTAATAGTTAGTTTACATACCTGTTCATAGTCAACACATATCTTTTCATACTAGACATGATGTGATCCTGACTAAAACCAATACTTATAGTGTATCTGAACAAAAAGATAAAAATAGACATGGGCCTTCAAAACAGTTTGGGCCAAAAAAATTATAAATAAAAAAAATAGAACATATTTATTATGGGCCTACAAATTAATATGGGCCTTCAACAATAATTAATAGTCTTGATAGTGTCTCTGCCTCTGGGCCTTCATCCTTCTCCACTCGGGGGCTTTGTCCTTCTCCACTTGGGCCTTCGTCCTTCTCCACTTAGGCCTTTAGCCTGTATTTGGTCAATTTTAGGATTCTCATCATTCCCTCCTTAGAAAACATTTGCCCTCAAATGTCCAGGATCATCACCAGGTTCAAGTACCACTTCCTTCCTTTTTCTTGTTGGCTTGCTTGGCATAGCTTTCATTCTTCTTTGTAATTTGCACCTTCACTTGGTCATACAATCTTTTCACATACTCAACTTTGGCCTGTGCATCCTTATGATGAGTCTCTTAGGGCTTGCTGTTGTAAGTTGGCCTGTTAGGCAATAAAGCTTCTGGAAAGAGATCAACTTGATGTTCTATGCTTCTTGAAGGTGGCAGTCCATGAGGAATCTCCTTGGGAAAGACATCTTTAAATTCCTGCAATAAGGGTTGAACACTAGGAGAAACATAAATAGTTAACTTATTAGAATTATCACTCTCTCTCTCTTGTGTATCACTCCATCTCTCACGTGTATCACTCTTCCTTTTTCTATTCCTCTGTGGTGCCTCACTATTGTCTCTCTCTTTTCTCTCCTTCTGATTTGGTCATCACACACTTCTCTGAGGGATTGAGGTTTAAGAATAATTTTCCGGTCATGATGCTGGAAAGAAATTTTATTGGTGAAGCCATCATGCACTGCTTTGGTGTCCTCTTCAATATTGGCCCTCACTAGTGCCATCTCCATCTCTTTGTAGTACTCCTCAACAATCAAACTTCCCTGGGATAACCTTTGGAGTTTCTGTCGCACGGTTCTACTATAGTTAGTTGGAACAAACCTCTTTCGCATAACCTTTCTCATCTCAGTCCATGTATCTATCTCCCGCCCTTCTTCTCTCTTCAACTCTCTTTGATTTTTCTTCCACCAAACAAGGGCATAGTCTGAGAATGTAGCTGCTGCTAACTTCACCTTCTGCTCTTCAGGATAATCATTGTAGGAGAATGCATGCTGAATCTTCATCTCCCAGTCAAGGCAGGCGTCTGGGTCACTCCTGCCTTTAAAAGAGGGAACACTGAGTTTTACTCCCTCAATTATGTCCTGCCCTTCTATTCGGTTCGGTCCATTATTGACCCTTCTGTTCCTACCATAAGGTCTCCCAGCATTTGGGTTCATTTGGTGCTCTAGTCCTTCTATTCGTCTGTAGAGCTCTTCATTGTTACGATTCAGCAATTGTTGCATCTGTGTTGTCATTACGTTCAATAACAAACGCTGAGATCCGTCCAGTTGATGATAATCACCACCACCATGACCAACTCCTACCATAATAAATAGAGAAAAAAAATCTTTTGCAATAATTAAAAAAAAAGGTTTCAGGACCTCACCACACTCTACTCACGTGTTTCTCTCTTTGATGATAGTTCACTTGTGTTTGATGTTCTCAATATAGGCTTTTGTGTGATGTTTGCACTCTTGCATTTTACCACTCACTCCTTCTTAAGTTCTTGGATGAATCAAATTAGACACACAAGGTAATATAATAGGAAAGACAGTTTAATTATCACAGACTATGTAGCAGATTTGATTTGGATAACAAATCAGATTTGATTTTGGTTAACAGATTAGACTTGATTTGGATTTAGATTTGATTTGGATAACAGATTAGACTTGATTTGGATAGTAGATTGGATTTTGTCGCAACCTACCCTTCGGCGGGAGGGCGACGCGTGACTCGCGGGATGCGTGTTCCACGAAAGGAATATGCGCGGAGTCGCCACCAACGTTTATTTGAGGAAAACGTCGGAAAAACCGGAAAAGACGCGATCTACGAACTTTTTAGTGAAAGGTTCGGGAGTTGTATTTACGCACGGGGAAGGTATTAGCACCCCACACGTCCGTCCCAAGGGACGGCAGCCTTTAATCGAATGTGCAAACATGACTTTGATTTTTATGTTCCCTTTTATGTTCTTTATATCCTTTATACCCTTTTTATATTTTTTTCTTTTTTGTGGTCGACAAGGGTGTTTCCCTTTGCTCCTACGTATTCCTCAATTTGTGATGAGGAAATCAGACCTACGTAGTTCTTTCGGAACAAAGTGTTTGGTTAAGTTGTTTTTGTCTTTTTTGCAAAATATGTTTTTATTGAACAAAAGGTCATTTAAGGTGTTGAACCATTAAACGGTCTTTTGATTTTGAAAGGGGAGAAACGTTAAGGCGTTGGACCATTAACGATCTCTTGTTTTTGAAAGGAGAGAAACGTTAAGGCATTTGGACCATTAACGATCTCTTGGGGTGGTCGACAAAAGCGGAGCTTTTGCTCCTACGTATCCTCAATGAGGAACTCAGACCTACGTAGTTCTTTCTTATCAAGTGATTCTTTTTTACTTTAAGAGGTGATCATTTTAAGGCGTTGGACCTTAAAAACGATCCATTTTACTTAGTGAGAAATGAAATGACGAACTTCAAAAGCCTATTTTTGTGGACGAGCTTGACTAGGCGAGTTGATTTTAGCCTTAATTTCACTTTAGTTATTAATCAATTCGATTAAGAATGAGAATTCCCAAAGAGAAAATGTCCGATTGATGTTCCGCTTTATTTTACTAAAAGATGTCTTTTTGATTATTATATTATTTTTTACCTCTTTTTGATTTCCAACGTGGTTATGGCACGACCGAACGGTCGGAATTGATTTTAACCGAAATTAACGGATAATGCAATTCAAATGTTCGGTGGAAATTTATTTTATTTTTAAGTTAAGCGAGAAATGACTTAAGTAAAATGGCTTAAGCACGTCAACAGGGGGTATAAAAAGTAAACAAAACGAGAATCAAAATGCACGAAACACAATGTGGACCACTACGGGTACATAGAATGAATCGAGAAGCTTGGTTCGAGGTACTTACCCGTTGAAGATCGAAGAACGATGAAGAACGAATGAAGAACGTCGAAGAACGGTTCAAACCTTTGCGAGATTCCTCACGGAAAACGTTACGGAAACGTTTCGGAAGCGCCTCGGCTTAGATTTTCTTCACGGAAACAATTTTTCCAAGCAAATTCGAAAGAGAGAGAAGTGCCTAAGGGGCTGGGATCCCTTCCTTCTTGCATTCCTCCCCTATTTATAGCAAAATAGGGGAGGTGGTTGCCGCCCAGCTCGCCCAGGCGAGCTCAGCTCGCCCAGGCGAGCAGGGTTGCTTCCTCCAGAAGCAACCGCCTTCTGGAGGAATCTTCTGGAGGGCCCAAATGGGCCTGGGTGCTATTTGCACCCCCATTTTTACTAAGTACACCCCCCTCTGCTGTTTTTTGGTGATTCTTTTTTCGTAAAGTTACGGAAACTTACGAATTTCGTAACGATACTTGTTTTCTTTCCGTAATGTTACGGAACCTTGCGGATTACATAATCATCCCCTTTTTGACTTACGGAATGTTACGGAACCTCACTTAATTATGCAACGATGCTTCCATTTGATTTTCGGTGTGTCACGGAAACTTAC